>NC_141160.1:39992537-40092537 GCF_053477565.2 Lygodium microphyllum | reverse complement strand
TAGCTAAGATAAGCATGTAGTGGTTTTAAAATTATAACAATCATTAAATCTACACAGAACTCAACCACTAATCACTAAACCATTAACATATTAGATCCATAAAGATAGAAACTCCATGATAAATGGCCACCTAGCCAAATTTTCTTGTCAGGAACTCATAGTACTGAAGGAATATCCCAACCATGTGTGCAACCTCGGGTAAGTTACTCATGAATGTAGGTGTGCATCACGTGGGTTCAAAATAAGGTATTTTTAAAATACCATTTTTATATATTTTTTACATACAAAGGGGTGTAATATAAAGGGGTTATTTAAAGCTTGAATAGAAAAGGGTAATGTTTTATTTAGGTAAATTTCACATATAAGGATATTTATAAATGGGCCTCGAATGCATGTGATGTAGAGGATATATATATATATAGTAACTTCCCCGAGCATGCAACTAACTACCTCGCTATGTGGATACTAACTAAACTAAAATGTGCTAAAATCTAAAATGAAAAGCATAAACAAGTCTTGACGTTTTTTGTTTTCTTTAAGGATTTGTTGCTTTATTTTTTATTTTTTATTTTTTATTTTTTAAAGTAAAGTAAAATAAACAAAAATAATAATCTAAGAAATCAAAACATCTAAACATAAATCCTCATACTCTCTAAGATCTTGTAATACAAATAATAAATCTAACCCAAAATCATCAACACTATCAAAATCAAATGTTCAACTAAACTACTATCTATAGGATGCTCCTGAATGGCCTTTGATACAAGCACATCAAAGATCATAGATCTACTATCATGTGCATCACTAGATTTCTCATCATCTCATGGAGTGGAACATCAAACAACTGCATCATAACGTAAGGCATAGGTGACACAGCTAAACATCTTAAAGAGTAGCAGGTCATCACATCCATGTACTGACAAATGTGGTCCCAATAAGAACATCTATCATCTAATTCAAGGTCTAAATACTATCGAGTCAAACAAAAGACAATAACTTGATATCTGGCAAACTCTTGCTGCTCTCTATCCATCTAGTATTGACAAATACTATGCTCAGGGGTAAAAACACTAGCATAATCATGACGCTGATAAGTGTATAGCTTTTGGCAGGGCACTAGTACCATAGTGTAAAAGCAATGTGGGCTCAAGATGCAAAGTCCCATATGAATAGTGGTGGAAAGTGCATCCTAGTCTATTCCTATAAACCATTATACTTGCTCTCATTTTGAATGCAATGTCATAGTACTTTCATACTTCCAACAAAGTGTTTGTGTCATTGTGAGTCCACTACACAAGATTGTGTTTATGAGTCCAAGCTTCCATCTTGGAACCTAATTCACTTGTGTGACATTTGGTCTTGATGTTTATTACCTCATGAGCTCACTCTTCCTCTTTCAACCTCCATAGCCATGCTCTAGATCTGACATTTTCTACATTGTATCATAGCCCAGTCGAGCATGGCTCAACTCTACAAATCACTCCTTCAACTCCTCTCAATCTTTAGTTAGCTCAGCTTGACATAAACCCTTCAACTTCCATCTCCATCTTCACTCTATCTCTCTTGGCTACCATAGACAGCACCTACCAACCTTTGTTGGGGCAACCATATCTCTTCAAGCTTTCTTCTCGAGAGTTGTTCCTTAGGTCAAGTGTTACTAAATTGTTTGCTTATTATGAATTCTCTATTTAGTAAATTTATAAATTAATGACTCACTTTTCTTCAAGTGTTGATGATGATCTAGCATGACCATGAAACCATTTAGAGACCAGTATTCCTAGTGTATCACCTTATGGGGTGATCAAAGCACTGTGATTGGGATATTTGGTACATGCAATACAAGTTATGAAGGGGGAAGGAAGTATCGGCCAAGTGTAAGAGTGTACACAAGAACGAAGGAGTTACACATAAATGAAGATGGATTGAGTTGTAAAAAGGGGAAGTGCAATAACATTATATATATGTATTTATGTGTGCATCTGAGGACACCTTGAAACGTTTACTTGCGTGTAATGAGCATTGTATTCATTTGGGGTCATCCTCTCCCTTACAAGTCAAGGTTTAAGGTCTTTTCTCTATTAATGAGTTACAAAGAGAAGTAATTCTTTCACTAAGAAAGAAGAGAGACATGATCCTTTGGAAGTGAGGAGAGAAGTGATTTTCTCTTTCTAAGGTCTAAGATGACACAAGCTTTCTGTGGAAGTGAATCTCAAGGTTGAGGCCAAAGGTAATATAATGAACTCTCCTTATCTATGGCTCAACGTGGTTGCACGGACCATAAGTTAAGAATAGAGTTTTAAAAACTACTTTTCTTAAAATAGACATGGTGAATCCATTTATTAAATATCTTGCAATAGAAAGTCAATCTCTAGAAACAGCCCGCGGGTGTTATCACAAAATATGAGATCTACACATTTTGTGTTGGATATTTTTCCATCCAAGCAATGAATAGAGAGATATTCCGAAATTGGTGCTGCATAGTAGGTCATGACACATCCACATCTTGCATGAAGATCAACCTTTCCAATCTTGGCACTCAAGTCTCTCTCCAAGAAGAGAAGATCTTGGAGCCTATAAAAGGGAGGCTCTCCTTGGGTGTGGAGGAGCTGAAGGAAGAATCACTTTGCATACATGCAAGAGGAGGAGAGAAGGCGGTTTGAGTCTCACAAAGTGCTGCCGACGCTCTACTGAAATCAAGCACCAAGAAGAGAACTCTACATATATTTTATAGGAGAGAAGAAGAGAAATCAAGAAGATCAAAGGAGTCAACTTTCGAGTTGTGCAAGTGCTTGTCGGTTGTATACCATGCAAGGATCTGTGTAAATTCAAGCTCGCGAACCCCCGAGTTGTGCAAGTGCTACGAAAGCTCTACTGGAATCAAGCTCCAAGAGGAGATCCCAACACACATTGTGTAGGAGAGAAGGAAAGACTTAAGAAGGATTAAAAGGTGTAACCTTCCAAGTTATGCAAGTGTTAGCCAGTTGTATACCGTGCAAGGAACCGTGATCTTGTTCCCAAGATCTACAAGTTAAGAACTAGTTTATGTACAACAGAGGAGCTTGCTCCTTGTCAATAATATAACTCCACAAGGGGGGGGGGGGGGGGGGACTGGCCCACCTTCAAGTCCCTAGTGTGTTGTTAATCTCTCTATGTCTCTCTCTTTCTCTCTACATGTTTCTTTTCTCTCATATATTCTCTCTCTGCGCCAGCATAATATTCAACATATATCTTTTAAGTATACAAGAAGGTCGAGCATGTATCTCGGAACTTATGACAGCAATATCAGAGCAGGTCTCTTTTCTTTTCTCAAAGTAAAGGCAATCCTTGTAAGTAGAAGGTAAAGATGGCAATTGATGAAGTGCCTACAAGTGAGCAATTAGAGGCTCAATTGACAGGGTATCCTAGCTTGTTGGAGATTCTGGAAGTACGTCAATTGATTGACAACTAAAGGGCAAGGGAAGAAGCTACTTATGAAGGATCAGATCTTCCAAAAGATGGTATACTGGAGGAAACACCATTGCACCAATTGATAGTGAAGGTGCAAAGCATCCAATTGCTAATAAGCTTCCTATAAGGAAGAAGGACTCTCGAGTCAAGAAGAGTAAAAAGACCTCACCTCAAGTGAGGTGGATAAGGAGGATGTTCTCCCTCAACAAAATCGGCTACTGCCCTGATTACTCAAGTTCCTCCTCCTCATCATCATCTTCTAGTTCCTACTCTCTTGGTTCTAAGTCTCATACAATCTGCAAATGGACAAAGAGGGACCATAAGAGGAGCAAGCTTAAGAAGACAAGGGCTTTCAACACTAGGGATAAGGACATAAAGTATGACTCTTACTCTAGTAAGAGCGATCTTGCTAAGGAGTTAGCCTTTGTTAGGAAATTTGAAGTTTCTTTTTTTTATGGTAATTTCTTAGAAAAGTCCAAGCTCAGGCATGTAGGCATGCACTTGAAAGACACCGCTAGAAAATGGTGGTTGACTCTCATTTTGAAGGGAAGGAAACCTACGCCTTGGAAAAATTTCAAGAAGAAGTTTTATGCTAAGTTATTGTCTTCTGATTTTTAGAATGATGTCAAGAAGGAGTGGGATTGGCTAGGCAGAAAGAGCATGAGAAGGTCACAAGTTATGTGGTCAAGTTTTGGTATACTCTTCTCAAGGTTACTCCTTTCATGGAGATCAATGATGAAGAGAAGAAAAGGAAGTTGAAGCTAGCCTCCTCCTTATTTACAAAAAACCATGAAGATGTATCCACATGAAACCTTGCCTCGCATGGTGGAGTCTGCCATCATAGCTGAAAGTTTGCATACACCTAGTACATCTCAAAAGTTGTAGATGAGTTCTTATAGAGCTAGACAAGAGCACCTCTATGATCAACCAAGAGAAAGGACTAATTGAAGAAGAACTACCTCTACCCATGACCAATATTCAAAGTTAGAGGTTAATAAGAAGAAGCGCAAGTATCTCTCACCCTCTGAGATACAAAAGTACAAAGAGGAAGGAAGGAGCTTTCATTGTGGTGAGTTAGGGCATATGAAGCCTAATTGTTCTCACAAAAGGAAGGAAGAAAATGCAATTAAAGATCCTCCTCTGCCATCCTCAAATTCTATTTCGAATGTGCAAGCTAACACTCATTCAAATGAGAAGAAGAGACAACTCTTAAAGGGTTGGGGGACACTCAACAATCAATGAGTTTTGATACTGTTTGATCCAAGGTCCACAGATAATTTTTTGTCATAAAATATTGTTGAAAGGCTAAAAATTCCACCGGATCGATTGGGAACACCAATTGGAGTAGGTTGAAGGACTTACAACCAATTCTACTCCCATCTAGGGGAAGTTTAATCTTAGAATTGGGGATTACCATGGCCAAGAACCTTTTCTACTTGCACCCATTGATAACTGTGATGTCATCTTAGGTATGCCTTGGAATTACAAGTGTAGACCTCTTTCCAATTTTGTTAAGAAGACCCTTGCATTTAAATTCAAGGGTCGGAACATAGTATGCATTGTTGATGCTGGAGATTGGCTTGTGCCAATGGTTACTCATGTTAGCATTTCTAAAGAAATGAAGAAAGCTACTTTTGCGTACATGATTTTTGTAAGAGAGTCAAAAGAAGCTAATGATTCAAGGGCACTTGATGCCTCTAATGAACACACAATACCAACTAATGCTTCTAATTCTTAGACTCTAAAAAAACCCCTCTCTTTAATTGATCGAGCTAGACATGATTTTGTTAAACTATATGAACATTGTTTTGGTGATTCACTCCCAAGAGAGTTACCTCCTAAGCACCCAAAAGATCACACAATTGATCTTATTCCAAACAGTTCAACCGCCTTACTGAGTAGTACAAGTCAGGAAGAGGAGATCCTAAAACAAGTAAATGAACTCTTGGCGAAAGGATTAGTTCAACCTAGCTCTTCTCTATACTTCTCTCCAGTCTTACTTATTCAAAAGAAGGATGAATCTTTCTGTATGTGCATAGACTACAGATCTTTGAACAAGATCACAATCAAGAATATTTTTCCTATCCCAAGGATAGATGATATCTTGGATAAGTTGCAAGGGGCTAGTATCTTTAGTCGCCTTGATCTCAAGAGCGGCTATCACCAGATACGGATAACACCTGAAGATGTTCATAAGATAAATTTTCGTAAACATTTAGACTATACGAGTTCTTAGTCATTCCATTTGGTTTGACTAATGCACCCGCCACATTCAATTGAATGATGGAGAGAATTTTCAGGCTTCACTCAAAGCTCAAATGTATCTTCTTTGATGACATTCTAATATTTTCACGGTCTGAAGAAGAGCATAGAAAACATCTATCTATTAGTTTTCAAGAGCTTCGTAAACATAGACTACATGTCAATGCTAAGAAGAGTGAATCTTTCCTTTCGGAAATTTATTACTTGAGCCATATTATATCTCACAATCTAGTGTGAATGGATCCTGAGAAGATTCGAGTCATAGTTGAATGCCCTACATCTACTTCTGTAGATGAAGTTAGAAGTTTCTTGGGCCTATGCTTATAGTACATGAGGTTCATACAAGGTTTTGTGTATGTTGCATCTCCTTTACATGACCTTACTAAGAAATGAATGCATTTTCGCCAAAGGATCAAGGCAACTACAAGCCTTTGAAAGAATTAAGTTTCTTGTGACTCAAGAACTAGTTCTCATAGTTTCGAATCTTCAAAAACCTTTTGAAGTTCACTGTGATGCTTCTGGGGGTTGCATTAGAGCTGTGCTTAACCAAGAGCATCATGCAGTAGCATTCGAGAGCCGACGCCTCAAGGATCAGGAGCTACATGCTCTAGTATATGAGAAAGAGCTTATGGCGATGGTACATGCTCTTCAAGTATGGAAACACTATTTACTTGGTGCATATTTTGTTATTAAAAGATATCATCAAGGTCTAACATACTTCCTCACTCAGAAGAAACTCTCAAAGAAATAGATGCATCAGGAAAATTTCTTATCTATGTTTCACTTTCAAATCCTTCACACATCTAGAACTAAGAATGTGGTAGCAGATGCTCTATCATGGTGACCTCGAGTAAATGCAATCACAACTGTTTACCATAACGAGTTTATGGATTTACCCAAAATGTATGCAACTAATTTCGACTTCTCAACCCTATGGGATCATCTTAACTCAGGTCAATCGATTACACCTTACTCGATTCGAGATGGTTATTTGTATCATCATCAAGAAATTTGTGTAGCATTACCATTGCAACACAAGGTAATGGATGAAGCACATGCATCTCCATATGTTGGACATAGAGGCATTCTAGTCACTACTCAAGCATTGAAAAGATATTTCTTTTGGCCCACTCTTAGAGCTGACATTAAAAGATATGTCGTGAGTGCAAGATATTTTCAAAAGTAAAGTATGGCAGGCATAAACCACTTGGTCTACTAAAGCCATTGCTTATTCCCAATGAGTCTTGGGAAAGTATAGCCATGGACTTTATCATGGAGCGTCCTTGCACACAAGCAGGCAACGATGCAATCTGGACTCTCATTGGTAGATTGAGTAAGTAGGCACACTTTATACCTGTGTGAAAGATAATCAAAGTCAATCATATGGCTAAGCTACTCATTGCTCATATTTTCAAGCATCATGGCATGTCTAAGTCCATTATAAGTGATCGAGATCCCCACATGACCAGTCTCTTTTTGCAAGCTCTCTTGGAGAACCTTGGGACTCGGTTAAATTTTTCATCCTCTTATCATCCTCAAATGGATGGGTAGAGTGAAAGTGCTAATTCTACTATTCTGGACCTTTTGAAATCCTATGTCTCTAATAATAAAAAAGAATGGAAAAATTATTTGCCTTTAGTAAATTCTGCATACAATAACACGGTGCACTCTAGTACTGGTAAGGCACCCTTTGAGATCATATATGGTAAGCCTCATTTACAACCCATTCTTCTTTCTAAGGATAAGATCTTTGCAACAAATGAGTTTTTTAGATACATTGATACAGGTTTCACTCAAGTAAAAGCTGCTATCCAAAGGACACAAAAGAAGTATAAACATGAAGCTCATAAGCATCGTCGTAAGTTAGATCTCAAGTTGGGACAATATGTTCTTCTTCAGTTTGAGAAGGCTCACTTGAAGAAGCAGAAAAGTCAAAAGGGTAAAGTGGTTAAGCTTTCTAATCGCTATTATGGCCCTCTTAAGATTAGAGATAAGATAAATGGTGTGACTTTTTGTTTGGATCTACCAAGTCATTACAACATTCATAATCCTTTCCATATAAGTTTGTTACGTGCCTGTATTGGAGAACCTCCAATGGAACCAATCAAGGAAGATTTACATGACATAGAAGAAATAGAAGAGTTCCTTGTGCCCGAATGAATTTTACACCATCAAGACAATACTCTAAGGTCGGGTAAGGTATTATGGAAGTATCTCATTAAGTTTAAGAATTATCCCCCATTGGACACTCAGTTTATGACTGAGAGACAACTACAAGAATTTCCAAATCTTCTTAAGGACTATGCATCCCCTCTACAATTGAGATCAATTGTTTAGAAGCCAGAGGGATGTTACTAAATTGATTGCTTATTACTAATTCTCTATTTGGTAAATTTATAAATTAATGACTCACTTTTCTTTAAGTTTTGATGATGATCTAGCATGGCCATGAGACCATTTAGAGATGAGTATTCCTAGTGCATCACTTAATGGGGTGATCAAAGCAGTGTGATGAGGATATCTGGTACAAGTAGTACAAGTTATGAAGGGGGAAGGAAGTATTTACCAAGTGTAAGAGTGTACACAAGAACCAAGAAGTTACACATAAATGAAGATGGATTGATTTCTAAGAAGAGAAAGTGCATTGGCATTATGTATATGTATTTATGTGTGCATTGGAGGACGCCTGGGAACGTTTACTTGTGTGTAATGAGCATTGCATTCATTTGGGATCATCCTCTCCCTTACAAGTTAAGGTTTAAGGTATTTTCTCTCTTAATGAACTAAGGAGAGAAGTAATTCTTTTACTAAGAAAAACGAGAGAGATAATTCTCTCACTAAGAAAGGCGTGTGACATGATCCTCTGGAAGTGAGGAGAGAAGTGATTTTCTCTTTCTAAGGTCTAAGATGACACAAGCTTTTGTGTGGAAGTCAATCTTAAGGTTGAGGCCCAAGGCAATCTAATGAACTCTGCTTATCTATGGCTCAAGATGGTTGCATGGACCATAAGTTAATAATAGAGTTTAAAAAGTTCATTTTCTTAAAATAGACTTGGTGAATCCTTTTTTAAAATATCTTGCGATAGAAAGCCAATCTCTGAAAATGGCGTGCAGGTTATCAAAAACAATGAGATCTACAACTTTTGTGTTGAACATTTTTCCATCCGAGCAATGCACAGAGAGATATTCCAAAATTGGTGCTGCAGAGAGTAGGTCCTTGAGCAGTCACATCTTGCATGAAGATCAGCCTTTGCAATCTTGGCACTCAAGTATCTCCCAGAAGAGAAGCTCTTGGAGCCTATAAAAGGAAGGCTCTGCTTGGGTCTGGAAGAGGTGATGGAAGCATCACTTTGCATACATGCAAGAGGAGGAGAGAAGTTAGTTCAAGTCTCACAAAGTGCTGCGAAAGCTCTCCTAAAATCAAGCACCAAGAAGAGAACCCTACACATATTGTGTAGAAATTTAGAAGAGAAATCAAGAAGATAAAAGGAGCCAAATCCCAAGTTGTGCAAGTGCTCATTGGTTGTATATCGTGCAATAATTTGTATGAGTTCAAGATTGGCAACTTTTGAGTTGTGCAAGTGCTGCTGAAGCTCTACTGAAATCAAGCTCCAAGAGGAGATCCCTATGTAGGAGAGAATAAGAAACTCAAGAAGGATCAAAAGGTATCAACTTCCAAGTTATGCAAGTGTTAACTGCTTGTATACCGTGCAACGAACCGTGATCTTGTTCCCAAGATCTACAAGTTAAGAACTAGTTTATGTATAACGGAGGAGCTTGCTCCTTGTCAATTGCTCCTTGTCAATAATATAACTCCACAAGGGGGGGGACTGGCCCATCTTCAAGTCCCTAGTGTGTTGTCAATCTCTCTATGTCTCTCTTTTCTCTCTACATGTTTCTTTCTCTCATCTATTCTCTCTTGCGCCAACATGATATTCAACATATATCTTTTAAGTATACAAGAAGGTCGAGCATGTATCTCGGATCTTATGACAACAATATCAGAGCAGGTCTCTTTGCTTTTCTCAAAGTAAAGGCAATCCTTGTAAGTAGAAGGTAAAGATGGCAATTGATGAAGTACCTACAAGTGAGCAATTAGAGGCTCAATTGACAGGGTATCCTAGCTTGTTGGAGATTCTGGAAGTATGTCAATTGATTGACAACTAAAGGGCAAGGGAAGAAGCTACTTATGAAGGATCAGATCTTCCAAAAGATAGTATACTAGAGGAAACACCATTGCACCAATTGATAGTGAAGGTGCAAAGCATCCAATTGCTGATAAACTTCCTAGAAGGAAGAAGGACTCTTGAGTCAAGAAGAGTAAAAAGACCTCACCTCAAGTGAGGTGGATAAGGAGGATGCTCTCCCTCAACAAAATCGGCTACTGCCCTGATTACTCAAGTTCCTCCTCCTCATCATCATCTTCTAGTTCCTACTCTCTTGGTTCTAAATCTCATACAATCTGCAAATGGACAAAGAGGGACCATAAGAGGAGCAAGCTTAAGAAGACAAGGGCTTTCAACACTAGGGATAAGGACATAAAGTTTGACTCTTACTCTAGTAAGAGAGATCTTGCTAAGGAGTTAGCCTTTGTTAGGAAATTTGAAGTTTCTTTTTTTTATGGTAATTTCTCGAAAAAGTCCAAGCTCAGGCATGTAGGCATGCACTTGAAAGACACCACTAGAAATTAGTGGTTCACTCTCATTTTGGATGGAAGGAAACCTATGACTTGGGAAAAGTTCAACAAGAAGTTTTATGCTCACATCTTGCCTTCTGATTTTGAGAGTGATGTCAAGAAGGAGTGGGCTCAACTAGGCCAGAAAGAGCTAGTATCTTTATAGCTGAAGATGTTCATAAGACGGTGTTTCGTACAATGTTTGGACTATACGAGTTCTTAGTCATGCCATTTGGTTTGGCTAATGCACTCGCCACATTCAATCAAATGATGGAGATAATTTTTAGACCTCACTCAAAGTTTACAGGTGTCTTCTTTGATGACATTTTCTAATATTTTCAAGGTCTAAAGAAGAGCATAGAAAACATCTATCTATTGTTTTTCAAGAGCTTCACAAGCATAGACTATAGGTCAATGCTAAGAAGAGTGAATTTTTCCTTTCAAAAATTCATTACTTGGGCCATATTGTTACTCACAATCTAGTGAGAATGGATCCTAAGAATATTTGAGCCTTTGTTGAATGGCCTGCACCTACTTCTGTAGATGAAGTTAGAAGTTTTTTGGGCCTATGGTTATACTATAGGAGGTTCATACGACATTTTGCATATGTTGCATCTCCTCTACATGACCTTACTAAGAAGGGAATGCCTTTTCACCGAGGATCAAGTCAACTACAAGCCTTTGAAAGAATTAAGTTTCTTGAGACTCAAGAACCAGTTCTCATAGTTTCGGATCTTCAAAAACCTTTTGAAGTTCACTGCAATGCTTCTAGGGATTGCATTGGAGCTGTGCTTAACCAAGAGCATCATGCAGTAGCATTTGAGAGCCAACACCTCAAGGATCAAGAGCTACATGCTCCAGTATATATGAGAAAGAGCTTATGGTAGTGGTACATGCTCTTCAAGTATGGAAACATTATTTATCTGGTGCATATTTTGTTATTAAAAGACATCACCAAAGTCTAAGATACTTTTCACTCACAATAAGCTCTAAAAGAAATAGATGCGTTGGAAAAATTTCTTATCTATGTTTCACTTTCAAATCCTTCACACATCTAGAACTAAGAATGTGGTAGTAAATGCTCTATCATGGCGACCTCGAGTGAATGCAATCACAACTATTTGCCATAACGAGTTCATGGATTTGCCCAAAATGTATGCAACTAATTCTAACTTCTCAACCATATGGGATTAGCTTAACTTAGGTCAATCGAACACCTTACTCCATTTTAGATGGTTATTTGTATCATCATCAAGCAATTTGTGTAGCATTACCATTGCAACACAAGGTAATGGATGGAGCACATGCATCTCCATATGTTGGACATAGGGGTATTCTACCCACCACTCAAGCATTGGAAAGATATTTATTTTGGCCCACTCTTAGAACTGACATTGAAAGATATGTTGACGAGTGCAAGATATGCCAAAAATTAAAGCATGATAGGCATAAACCACTTGGTCTACTAAAGCCATTACCTATTCTTAAGTTTGAGAAGGCTCGTTGAAGAAGCAAGAAGGTCAAAAGGGTAAAGGGGTCAAGCTTTCTAATCGCTATTATGGCCCTTTTAAGATCACAAATAAGATAAACAATGTGACTTTTTGTTTGGATCTACCAAGTCATTGGAATGTTCATAATCCTTTCCATATAACTTTGCTATATCCCTATATTGGAGAACCTCCAATGGAACCAATCAAGGAAGATTTACTTGACATAGAGGAAGGAGAAGAGCATCAAGGAAATAGTTTAAGGCCAAGTAAGGTACTACCGAAGTATCTGGTTAAGTTTAAGAATTATCCCCCATTGGACACTTAGTTTATGAGACTGAAGAAACTACAAAACTTTCCAAATCTTCTTAAGGACTATATACCCCCTCTACACTTGAGGTCAACTTCTTAGAGGCCAAAGGGATGTTACTAAAATGATTGCTTATTATGCATTCTCTATTTAGTAAATTTATAAATCAATGACTCACTTTTCTTTAAGTGTTGAACATGATCTAGCATGGCCATGAGACCATTTATAGAGAGTATTCCTAGTGCATCACTTAATGGGGTGATTAGAGCACTGCATGTTTTGTGCATCTACTAGACTCATAGTATTGCTAGGGGGAAGGAAGTGTTTGCCAAGTGTAAGAGTGTACACAAGAACCAAGGAGTTACACATAAATGAAGATGGATTGATTTCTAAGAAGAGAAAGTGCATTAGCATTATGTATATGTATTTATGTGTGCATCGAGGGACGCCTGGGAATGTTTACTTGTGTGTAATGAGCATTGCATTCATTTGGGGTTTTCCTCTCCCTTATAAGTTAAGGTTTAAGGCCTTTTCTCTCTTAATGAACTAAGGAGAGAATTAATTATTTTGCTAAGAAAAATGAGAGAGGTAATTCTCTCACTAAGAAAGATGAGTGGCATGATCCTCTGGAAGTGAGGAGAGAAGTGATTTTCTCTTTCTAAGGTCTAAGATGACACAAGCTTTTGTGTGGAAGTCAATCTTAAGGTTGAGGTCTAAGGCAATCTAATGAACTCTCCTTATCTATGGCTCGAGGTGGTTGCATGGACCATAAGTTAAGAATATAGTTTAAAAAGTTCATTTTCTTAAAATAGACATGGTGAATCCATTTTAAAAATATCTCACGATAGAAAGCCGATCTCTAAAAACAGCTCGCGCAACTAATAAAAAATAGTGAGATCTACAACTTTTGTGTTGACCATTTTCCATCCAAGCAACGCACACAAAGATATTCCAAAATTGGTGCATCATAGTAGGTCCTAACACAGCCACATCTTGCATGAAGATCAACCTTTCCAATCTTGGCACTTAAGTCTCTCTACAACAAGAGAAGCTCTTGGAGCCTATAAAAGGGAGACTCTCCTTGGTGTGGAAGAGGTGAAGGAAGCATCACTTTGCATATATGCAAGTGGAGGAGAGAAGACGGTTTGAGTCTCACAAAGTGTTACGGAAGCTCTAATGAAATCAAGCACTAAGAAGAGAACCCTACACATATTATTTAGGAGAGAAGAAGAGAAATCAAGAAGATAAAAGGAGTCAACTTTGAGTTGTGAAAGTGCTCATCAGTTGTATACCATACAAGGATTTGTATAAGTTTAAGCTCGTCAAGGGTGTTGTGCAAGTGATGCAGAAGCTCTGCTGGAATCAACCTCCAAGAGGAGACCCCTACATATATTGTGTAGGAGAGAAGGAGAAACTCAAGAAGGATCAAAAGGTGGCAACTTCCAAGTTATGCAAGTGTTAGTCAGTTGTATACCATGTAGGGAACTGTGACCTTTTTCCCAAGATCTACAAGTTAAGAGCTGGTTTATGTATAACGGAGGAGCTTGCTCCTTGTGTCAATAATATAACTCCACAAGGGGGGGGGGGGGGGGGAATGGGCCCATCTTCCAGTCCCTAGTGTGTGGTCAATCTCTCTTTCTCTCTACATCTTTCTTTTCTCTCATTTGTTCTCTCTCTATGCCAACATAATATTGAACATGTATCTTTTAAGTATATAAGAAGGTCAAGTGTGTATCTCGAATCTTATGACAGTGGTATCAGAGCAGGTCTCTTTTCTTTTCTCAAAGTAACAGTGATCCTTACAATAAGTGTCAAGAATCTTTGCTCAAGATGCTGCGCCGAACACACACAGAATGCACAAGGAGAAGCTCACTCAAGAGACAAGAAGAGAGATGGAGGCCAAAACGTTTTCTTGCTGATTTCTTCTTCTTCTTCCACACTCTTTACAATACACACAAAGTATAGATAAGATACAACATAAAAGGAAAGTGGCCTACTAAGTCAAACAATGCATAACCGACTACACTAGTCGACTAGCGCTATAACTATGCCAGCTGTAAATAGGTGTAACAACCTGAATATAATAAGTAATGAGTCAGTGGCCATGTGAGAGTCATAATGACCACCGACGTGCTAAGTGTAGACGTGTGGACCCATCTAACCAGGCGGTCCATCATCAATGTCCGCATGTATTGAGCTTGTCATCTCAACACTCCCCCTCAAGCTCAACTGCATCTCTGCAACTCCAAGTAAGCTTCGAAACTTTTGAAGCTTCTCTGTACCAATGCCTTCGTGAAGATATCAGCTATCTGATCCTATGTGCTGACATACACCAAGTCAATCTCACCTGCTAGTACCTTCTCTCTCACAAAGTGGTAGTGTACCTCAATATGTTTTGTCCTGGCATGGAACACAGGGTTCCTAGCCAACTGTATACTGCTCATGTTGTCACAATAAATGACAACTGGACCTTCCACCTGCATATCCAAATTAGCCAGTAACTTTTGCAGCCATACTACCTCACATGCTGCAACAGCAGCACCTCTATACTCAGCCTCTGTACTCGACAAAGCAACGGTAGATTGCTTTTTGCTGCTCCAAGCAACTGCTGCACTACCAAGAGAGAACATGTATCCGCTGGTAGATCGTCTATCAGACATAATACCAGCCCAATCTGCATCTGTGTATCCAAACACCTGTACATCTGTACCTACCTCATAGAAAAGCCCATAATGTAATGTGGACTTCACATATCTCAATATGCGTCTCACTGCATCCAAGTGTGGCTTTCTAGGTACTTGCATAAACTGACTCACAAGACCAACAGCGTAGCTCAAGTCTGGCCTTGTAATGGTCATGTAGATCAAACTCCCCACTATCCTCCTGAACATAGTAGGGTCTTCTATCTCATCCCCAACATTAGCACTCAACTTTACATTTTGCTTCAACGGGACTGAAAGTGGTTTGCATGCTATCATACCATACTTGGACAACATATCCAAGCCATACTGTCTTTGGGACAACCATATACCATCATCACATTTGATCACCTCAATGCCAAGGAAGTATCTTAGCTCACCTAAATCCTTCATCTCAAACTTCTTCTTCAAAAAGTCCTTGACTTCAGCAATCCCACTATCACTCTCACCTGTAATAATCAAGTCATCCACATAGATGACTATGATGACCAAACCTGTATCTCCCTTTCTCACATAAAGTGAGTGATCAGCATCAGAAACATAAAAGCCAATATTGACAAGATACTCTCTGATCTTGTCAGACCATGCTCTAGGTGCTTGCTTGAGCCCATAGAGTGCCTTCTTCAACCTGCACACATACGTGGGATGCTCTAAATCTTCATAACCTGCTGGCTGATCCATATACACTTCTTCCTGCAAATCACCATGCAAGAAGGCATTCTTTACATCCATTTGCTGCAACCTCCAACCTTTGGCTGCTGCCAAAGCAATCACATATCTGACAGTTGCCATCCTAGCAACTGGACTGAAGGTTTCATCATAATCTATGCCATATGTCTGGGCATAGCCTTTTGCAACCAGCCTAGCTTTGTACATGCTAATAGAACCATCTGCATTGTGCTTAATCTTATAAATCCACTTACATCCAATAGCTTTCTTTCCCTTCGGCAATGATACTAGATTCCAAGTCTTATTGGCCTCTAATGCAGCCATCTCCTCATCCATTGCTGCATCCCAATGAGCATGACCAACAGCCTCCTCAAAACATGTGGGCTCAACATCCTCAACTAGTTTCACCATATAAGCATAATGGTGAGCTGCATAACCTTCAAAACCAAATCTTTTAACAGGGTATCTCACCCTGCTAGACCTACGTACCATTGGATCACTCAATGGAGTCTTTGCATTAACACGTGCTCTCTGCAAACCTAGAGTCCTCACTGAAGGAATGCCAAGCTCATCATCCAAGCTCTCTGAGCCACTGGAGTCTCCATCAAAAACTGCATCAATGCCTTCTGACACTTTATTCTTTCCTTTGTCTTTACCTGTAGTGCTACTAGATGCACCTGAAGATGTAGAGGTACTCCTTAGTCTCCCAGACCAAGGACTACTAGATGATGTCTCTGGTCCACTAAGAGTTCGTGATTCTTGCTTTTCAGCCTGCACATGAGTATCATGATCATCATCAACATCCAATGCATCACCACTAGATGCATACCAACTGCTCATTTCATCAAAGATGACATCCCTGCTCACTCTGAACTTACATGTGGTAGGGTTGTAACAGCGATACCCTTTCTGCTCTAAAGAGTATCCAATAAAGATACACTTTTTAGCCTTTGGATCCAATTTCCTCCGCAACTCATCTGGCACATGAACATACGCAATGCAGCCAAACACTTTCAAGTGTGAAACATCCGGCTTCTTACCTGTAAAATATTCTTCGGGGGTCATACCATGAACTGCAGCTGTGGGAGTTCTGTTCATAATATAAACAGCAGTATGAACAGCCTCAGACCAAAAATGCTTAGGCATATTCTTTTCAGCCACCATCAAGGCGCGTGCAACTTCTGCGATATGCCTATCTTTCCTTTCTGCAACCCCATTTTGCTGTGGGGTATACCTACATGTGAACTGTCTCTTTATCCCATGAGACCTCAGAAAATCACTGAACTCATTTGAGAGGTACTGTCCCCCTCCATCTGACCTCAAGCACTTTACTTTCAAGCCTGTTTCTCTTTCAACTGCAGCCTTGAAAGTTCTAAAGTGCTCAAAATCTTCACTCTTTTCCTTCATAAAATATACCCACAGCTTTCTAGAACAATCATCAATGAATGTGACGAAGTATGAACTACCTCCAAGAGATACATTTTGTGTAGGCCCCCAAATGTTTGTATGCACAACATCAAGGATATTTCTGCTTACATCTCTGTCATGTGAAAAGGGTTGTCTTGCCTACTTACCAAACTGACATGCTTCACATACCTTCTGAAATTCTGCAACTTTAAATGTAGGCAAACCTGTAACCAACCCTTTGGACTGCATTAATTTCAGCCTTTGTACATTTGCATGTCCAATGCGTTTGTGCCAAATTTCAATGTCTGCAACAACACCTTTTCCTTTGGCATACATAGCAGCATTCATAGTAGGAATTCCAACATCTAGAGTGAACATACGTCCAACTCTACTTCCCTTTGCTACCAACCTGCACTTGTCATTGAAGTCTTCTACAAAGCAGCCCTTTGCATTAAATCTGACTTGCAACCCTTGGTCTACCATTTGACCGACTGACACCAAGTTCTTTGTAATAGATGGCACATGTAATACATCTGAAAGACTCTTTGTCTTACCATCATGCAAGGACAAGGGAACTTTTCCAATGTGTGAAATTGGGTGGCGTGAGTCATCACCCATCTGCACATAACCTGCATTCTGCAAATCCTGCATCTCTCCAAACCATTCTGCATGGCTGGTCATATGATTGGATGCACCTGAATCAACATACCAAACATCTTCATGTGTTCCCTTTCCTGTAACAGTATTCAGCATATGCTGCATAACGAACAAACGTTCATTTTTGTCTTCATTCTGTCGTGAAGACGATGCATAGTTTCCTTGCTGCAACTTACCACTGCGGATATCATCTTTCTTAGCATAACATTGGGCTGCAATATGACCTATTTTGCCACAGTAGTGGCACACAATACCAGAGTTGTTAGAACCTTTGTTCTGCCATCCACCTCTTCCTCTAAAGCTCCCCCTGCCTCTAAAGTTACCGCGACCTCCTGAAACCTGCATATCGCCAAATTGCTGATTCAATCTGTTTTGCCGGTTGTCACTACCACGTCCTGTACCACGGCCTCTTGAAGAGAACCTGCCACATCCCCTTCCTGAACTGGAGTAGAAAGCTTGGACCTGTTCACCACTTCTTTCAGATGTCTCACTCTGCATGTTGATCTCTTCAATGATCATAAGGGAGACCAACTCATCGAAATCTGGAAATGGCTTTCTGACATATACGAAAGTTACAAAAGACTTCCAAGCCTTTTCATTGTTAAGTCCATCGAAGGTAGACGACACCAAATCATCATCATCGGGCACTACATCAATCGTTGCCAAGGCATCTGCAATGCTCCTTACCTTCAGTGCATACTCATTGATAAACATCTTCCCTTTCTTCAATGTATTCAACTCTTGTTTGAGTTAAATCTTTCGTGCCTTTGTATTTATGAAAAACATACTTTCAAGTATGTTCCAAGCTACATATGAATTCTCTGCATTTCTAATATGTCCCAACATATTATTGTCAATTACTACAGATAGCCAATACATGACTTCTTATCTTTTGCATTCCATTCCTTCCGTGCCTTTGTCTCTTCTACAGTTGGAGGATCACTCACCTCCGGCTCCTTTTCATCACCTGAAACGAACTCGTAGAGGCCTTTTCCAATAAGGAAGTTCGTGACACGGAACTTCCATGAAGGGTAGTTATTCTTGTCAAGCTTCTCAATGATGGGGCTTCCACTATTCTCTGCCATTATCACAAGAATAATACCAAACAGCAAGCAAATCTTCTGCAACCCTCGACCTGTAGTGCACAGCAATACACCAGACAACCTTTTTCACTGTCTACTCAACAATACATGCAATCTGCAACCAGTTTGTAGATAAACCTTGTGTTTACTCACTGGTAAACACCTTTGATCTTACAGATCTGAAATTTGTAACCTGCGCATCCACTTTCGGTCGATACAGCCGAAGTCACAACGTATCCTGAAACTGCTCTCCGCAACCTTGCGACTCTAAGACGGGCCCTGAAACGGCCTCAAATGCCCAAAATAACAGCGGGAGAGCCCAAAAGGGCTTATCTGCAGAATATACAGCGCTCTTCGCGCACACCAAATCTCACTGCAATCTGAGATTTTTGCTCTGCCCTGCTTTCAGTGCCTCCACAGGCACTATCCAAGAGAAAGAGTGGAAGGATGGGAGAGCTTCTTACCCGTGGCTTGCTTGCTCGAACCTTGCTTCTTCTCCTTCACTTCAGCCTTCGAAATCATCCTCTCTTAGTGGTGCGGCTCTGATACCATGTCAAGAATCGCGTGGTGGAGGGGGTTACTCAAGATGCTGCGCCGAACACACACAGAATGCACAAGGAGAAGCTCACTCAAGAGACAAGAAGAGAGATGGAGGCCAAAACGTTTTCTTGCTGATTTCTTCTTCTTCTTCCACACTCTTTACAATACACACAAAGTATAGATAAGATACAACATAAAAGGAAAGTGGCCTACTAAGTCAAACAATGCATAACCGACTACACTAGTCGACTGGCGATGTAACTATGCCAGCTGTAAATAGGTGTAACAACCTGAATATAATAAGTAATGAGTCAGTGGCCATGTGAGAGTCATAATGACCACCGATGTGCTAAGTGTAGACGTGTGGACCCATCTAACCAGGCGGTCCATCATCAGTGTCCGCATGTGTTGAGCTTGTCATCTCAACAATAAGAAGGTAAAGATGGCAATTGATGAAGTGCCAAGAAGTGTAATATATTTCCGCATTCGCAGCAGCGCATGAGCTAGAGCGTCGAGGGAGGATAGAGGAGCCAGCAAGCTCCTCGCTGGAGCTTGCTCGGCTCCTTCAACATGCATGAAGACACGTCGAGGGGGGGAGGATTCCCTCCCCTCCCCTATTTAAAGAGAGAGGGCCACAGGGGTTCAAGGGGGAAAGGAAGGATGGAGTGCTGCCCCGCCTGTCATAAGAGAGTGAGAGAGAGAGATTTGATTCGCCGTGCTGCGCCGTAGCAGGAAGGGAGATATTGGTTTTGAGCGCCGCCACCTACTATTAGGGAGTTTTCAGCCGCCATCACGCCTCCAAGTCCCATTTCCACGCCGCCACGTGTTACTTAGAAGCTTCTCTAGAAAGCTTCTTAAGGGGGGGGCTAATTAAGCCCCCTTTCACACCCCCATATCCCTTTTTACATTAACCCCCCTGCGGGTTTCTTTTTTTTTTTTTTTACCCTTAACCCCTTCCCGTGGAACCACTAAACCCCAACATGTGTTTAAGCCACCATAGCCCCCACTCCCCTCGGCCTCAGAAACCATTAACCCCCTCCTTCCTATACCCATCACCCTTCTACTCCTTCATTTTTCCTCGGGTTTTTAAAACCCTCAACCCCCTATATATCATATTCCTTTTACCTTTCACCCCCCCTCATAATCTTTTTTTCCCTTCCACCCCCCATACTCCTTTTAACACACCCCCTAAGCCCTTACCCCCTGTACCCTTTTTCCTTCACACCTTCTCCCCGTGTTGTAATCCCTTGTGTTACCCTTCAAAATTTCCCCCTTAGGATTGAAAACCCTAAGTCCTCTCTCTCCCATGCCCAAAAATCTCTCAAGATGCGTATGTTGCAAAGCCACATTCACGCACAACTTTTTTTGCCGTGTATATACCCTATAGGGCCTTTTTAGGATTTATAAACCTTTCCCTTTCCGAAGAAGCTAAGAACCTAAAGGTCTTATTATTCCTTCTCGTGATCAATCATTTAAACGGTTCCTTGCCTCAAAAGAGAGACGGTGGAAATCCGGAAGAAAGAGTAAAAGCTGCCTTCACGTTCAAATTGCAATTCCGCCTAAGAAAGTCCAAGGAGTAGCTGCGGGAGGGTCATCTCCCGGTATCCATGTGGATATCTCACCCCAAAACCAGGTTTTTCCTTCTTGGTTTTATATTGGTTTTAAGTCAATCATGCAAAGATGAATTGTTAGGGATAAGATATATTTTTCCGAGTTTATTTACGATGAAGGAGTTTAGTTTAATTGAACAAATGATAATGTATAGAACATAGTTTCCTTCGAATAGCATCATGCATTATAACGAATTACGAACAAGATTATCTACTTACTATAGTAGTATATTTCAATTAAATCGTGAAGGTATAAAAATTGCATCTTGCACCATTAACCCTATTCTTTTTGCAACGAATCATTATGAAATTCATGAAAGGTTTTTTTACGTTGCTCGAATTACTAGGAAGTTATCATTGCTAATTGCACATCTTAACAAGGAAAAGATTGTTATTTGGCATGAGTTTCGTTTGCAAGGAAAAAGAAAGATTAAATTGAATTTACCTACCTCAAAGCAATAAAGTTTAGGACTGAAAAATCAATTGTCACAAGGATAACAAATCGTGCCGAGGTGGTCTCAATATTTCCTTCCAAAAGATAACCAAATCAATCTAAACTTAAAAATACCATGCTGCAAAATATGCCTTGGGAATGATTTAAAGACCAAAGAAACGTTTATACATTAAGCACTTGACTACCTTCCCTGATTGTAGGGTCAATTAATTTCGTAAAGGTAAAAGAACTAGGGTTGTCCCTGAGGTTCTTAAAAAGAGAACCTAGGTCCGACATGCGTCAGCTTATAGAAACTAAAATGGATTATTTCATCGCAGGACTTGCGCAACAAGTACAAAGTCATTTAGTCTTGTGATTGATTCACAAGAAGAAAGGGTAAATACCCTCAACAAGGATGGCAGATCCTTACACAAGTTATCTTGCAAAAGGATGCATTCTTGGATATCCTTCTAAATAAGGAAAGTTATAAACCATGAAACTAAAGTATCCAATGAACTTTAGGGTTGACCAAGTTGGGTTAATAAGGTACGCCCTAACTCGGAATATAAAGGATCTTGCCAAGTTGCAAGACACCTTGGAACGAGTGTTGATGCATTCGAAAGGAAAGAATCATTCCTTAGCAGTTTGCCAAACAACAAGGTCGATTAATGGAAATATTTGTGCTTGCTAGAGATTTTAGAGCACTGTTTAATTAATTAATTACAAATTAAATGAATAACTATACTTCAGGTTGAAGGCTTAAAGGGAGAGGCAGCTTCAGTTACCCCCGACTGCCTGCCTGACCCTAACTAAGGGGGTTGTTGACCGCACCAGGAACGAGGACCCAATCCGCCGCGAGAGGTCTCTCCGTTGAGCTCTACTTGGAGCAGGAGGACGCTTGGGTGCCAGGGGGGCTCTAGCCTTAAATCCCTCGCCTTCCGGGTCCTGCACAAGAGGCTAATGTGACTCGGGATTGGATTTCGAGGCCCGTATACTAGTTTACGGGCAGAAGCTTGGAATAGTTATCCTTGTGGATTACTCGATAGCCTTCGGGCGGATTATGGACAAGCCTACGGGCAGAAACTCCTTGTATTCCAAAGATAAAAATGATGATATGTTAATAAAGAACTTGTTTGATATTGTTTTTCTATGTCACGTGATAAGATAACGTAAAGGAACCAGTGCTTAACGGATTAATTAAAGAAGCTGATTGTTACATGTCAAATAATGTATTAGATAATTACATAACTAAAACAAACCGAGGAAAGTGCGGAGGATGGGCCATGGGTCCGTTCTACAGATGGGTGGTCCCGGTTAGCCCGGAACTTTTCTCAAAATCTCGAAGAACAGCAGGATGATCATCAAAGAAAACGAATAACGAAAGCGATGACCTAGAGTTATGTCTTAACCGATTTACGTTGTTTTAGGGGAACGGAATGGGACTATGCCTTATGGTAGAGAGGTTGAGCTTTGCATCCCTCTCGTTTCCCATTCTCCTTGAACCAAGTGCAGCGTGAATCCGCTTCGGATCTGGCGTTTCTGCGTAAAGTAGTTCTCTTGGGTCTGACGCTAGTTGCTGATAGATAATGACCAATCAAGAAAACCCTAATTCCGGTCGATCCTAAGTGGGAACGGCCAGGATACTTCCGCTACGTGGCAGATGCGGAAAGACCTAGATCGCAAATCCCGTAACATTCCATGGGAGTGACGGGCGGAGCTTTCTAGACATTCTTTTCGATGGACTGCTAAGATGTGTCCTGGATGATACTAGTGGACACATTACAAGAAGTGAGCAATTACAGGCCCAATTGAGAGAGTATCATAACTTGTTGGATATTCCCAAAGTACGTCAATTTCTTGAGAGCTTAAGGGAAAGGGAAGACGCTACTTATGAAGCACCGGATCCTCCAAAATATGGTGATACTAGAGCAATTACTATTGCACCAATTGATGGTGAAGGTGCAAAGCATCCAATTGCTAAGGAGCTTCCTAGAAAGAAGAAGGACTCTCGAGTCAAGAAGAGTAAAAATGCCTCACCTCAAGTGAGGCGGATAAGGAGGAAGTCATCTCCCTCAGCAACAACCGGCTACTCCCCTGATTACTCAAGCTTTTCCTCCTCCTCCTCATCTTCTAGTTCCTACTCTCTTGGTTCTAAGTCTTGTGCAATCCACAAATGAACAAAGAGGGACCATAAGAGGAGCAAGCTTAAGAAGACTAAGATTTTCAAGTCTAGGGATAAGGACATAAAGTTTGGCTCTTACTCTAGTAAGAGAGATCTTGCTAAGGCATTAGCCTTTGTCATGCAATTTGAAGTTGCTTTTTCTAATGGTAATTTCTCAGAAAAGTCCAAGCTCAGGCATGTAGGCATGCACTTGAAAGACACCACTAGAAATTGGTGGTTGACTCTCATTTTGAAGGGAAGGAAACCTACGACTTGAAAAAAGTTCAAGAAGAAGTTTTATGCTCAGTTCTTGCCTTTTGATTTTGAGAATGATGTCAAGAAGGAGTGGGATTGGCTAGGCAGAAAGAGCATGAGAAGGTCACAAGTTATGTGGTCAAGTTTTGGTCTACTCTTCTCAAGGTTACTCCTTTCATGGAGATCAACGATGAAGAGAAGAAAAGGAAGTTTGAAGCTAGCCTCCTCCTTATTTACCAAAAACCATGAAGGTGTATCCACATGAAACCTTGCCTCACGTGGTGGAGTCTGCCATCATAGCTGAAAGTTTGCATACACCTAGTACATCTCAAAAGTTGTAGATGAGTTCTTATAGAGCTAGACAAGAGCACCTCTATGATCAACCAAGAGACAGGACTAATTGAAGAAGAACTACCTCTACCCATGACCAATATTCAAAGTTAGAGGGTAATAAGAAGAAGTGCAAGTATCTCTCACCCTCTGAGATACAAAAGTACAAAGAGGAAGGAAGGAGCTTTCTTTGTGGTGAGTTAGGGCATATGAAGCCTAATTTTCCTCACAAAAGGAAGGAAGCAAATGCGATTAAAGATCCTCCTCCGCCATCCTCAAATACTATTTCGAATGTGCAAGCTAACACTCATTCAAATGAGAAGAAGAGACAACTCTTAAATGGTTGGGGGACACTCAACAATCAACGAGTTTTGATACTCTTTGATCCAGGGTCCACATATAATTTTGTGTCAGTAGATACTATTGAAAGGCTACAAATTCCACTGGATCGATTGGGAACACCAATTGGATCAGGTTTTATAATCAATTCTACGCCTACCTAGGGGAAGTTGAATCTTAGAGTTAGGGATTACCGCAACCAAGAATCTTTGCTACTTGCACCCATTGGTAACTGTGATGTTATCTTAGATATGCCTTGGCATTACAAGATTATATCTCTACCCAATTATGTTAAGAAGACCCTTACATTTCAATTCAAGGGCCGGAATGTAATATGTATTGCTGATGCTGGAGATTGGCCTATGCCAATGGTTAGTCATGTTAGCACTTCTAAAGAAATGAAGAAAGCTATTTTGGCATACATCATTTTTGTGAGAGATTCAAATTAAGCTAATGATTCAAGGGCACTTGATGCCTCTAATGAAAACACAATATCAACTAATGATTATAAGTCGTAGACTTTAAAAGAACCCATCTCTTTAATTGATCAAGCTAGACATGATTTTGTTAAACAATATGAAGATTTTTTTGACAATTCACTCCCAGGAGAGTTACCTCCTAAGCGCCGGAAAGATCACACAATTGATATTATCCCACACAATTCACCACCTAACCAACCACCTTACCGAGTAAGTGCAAGTCAACAAGAGGAGATCCTAAAACATGTAAAAGAACTATTGGAAAAAGGGTCAGTTCAACCTAGCTCTTCTCCATACTGCTCTCATGGCTTACTTGTTCCAAAGAAAGATGCTACTTTCCGTATGTGCATAGACTACAGATCTTTGAACAAGATCTCAAGAGAGGCTATCACCAGATATGGATAGCACCTGAAGATGATCATAAGACAAATTTTCGTACAATGTTTGGACTATACAAGTTCTTAGTCATGCCATTTGGTTTGGCTAATGCACCCGCCACATTCAATCGAATGATGGAGAGAATTTTTAGACCTCACTCAAAGTTCACAAGTGTCTTCCTTGATGACATTCTAATATTTTCACGATCTGAAGAAGAGCATAGAAAACATCTATCTATTGTTTTTCAAGAGCTTCGTAAGGATAGACTACAAGTCAATGCTAAGAAGAGTGAATTTTTCCTTTCGAAAATTCATTACTTGGGCCATATTGTTTCTCACAATCTACTGAGAATGGCTCCAAAAAATATTTGAGCCATTGTTGAATGCCCTACACCTACTTCTGTACATGAAGTTAGAAGTTTCTTGGGCATATGCTCATACTACACGAAGTTCATACGAGGTTTTGCGTATGTTGCATCTCCTCTACATTACCTTACTAAGAAGCAAATGCCTTTTTGTTGGGGATCAAGGCAACCACAATCCTTTGAAAGATATAAGTTTCTTATGACTCAATAACCAATTCTCATAGTTTCAAATCTTCAAAAACCTTTTGAAGTTCACTACGATGCTTCTAGGGATTGCATTGGAGATGTGCTTAACCAAGAGCATCATGCAGTAGCATTTGAGAGCCGAAGCCTCAAGGATCAAGAGCTACATGATCTAGTATATGAGAAAGAGCTTATGGCAGTTGTATATGCTCTTCAAGTATGGAAACACTATTTATCTGGTGCAGATTTTGTTATTAAAAGAGATCACCAAAGTCTAAGATACTTCCTCACTCAAAAGAAGCTCTCAGAGAAATAGATACATTGGGAAAATTCATTATCTATGTTTCACTTTTTCAAATCCTTCACACATCTGGAACTAAGAATGTGGTAGCAGATACTCTATCACAGTGACCTCGAGTGAATGTAATCACAACTGTTTACCATAACGAGTTCATGGATTTACCCAAAATGTATGCAACTGATTCCGACTTCTCAACAATATGGGATCAGGTCAATCAATTACACCTTACTCGATTCGAGATGGTTATTTAAATCATCATCAAGCAATTTGTGTGGCATTACCATTGCAACACAAGGTAATGGATGAAGCACATGCATCTCCATATGTTGGACATAGGGGTATTCTACCCACTACTCAAGCATTGGAAATATATTTCTTTTGGCCCACTCTTAGAGCTGATATTGAAAGATATGTTTGCGAGTGCAAGATATGCCAAAAAGTAAAGTATGACAAGCATAAACCACCTGGTCTACTGAAGCCATTACCTATTCCCAATGAGCCTTGGGAAGTATAGCCATGGACTTTATCATGGAGCTTCCTCACACACAAGCAAGCAACTATGCAATCTGGACATCATTGATAGATTGAGTAAGCAAGCACACTTTATACCTCTATGAAAGACAATAAAAGTCAATCATATGGCTAAGCTACTCATTGCTCATATTTTCAAGCATCATGGCATGCCTAAGTCCATTATAAGTGATCGAGATCCCCGCATGACCAGCCTCTTTTGCCAAGCTCTCTTCAAGAACATTTGGACTCTGCTAAAGTTTTCATCCTCTTATCATCCTCAAATAGATGGGCAGAGTGAAAGTGCTAATTCTACTATTCTGGACCTTTTGAAATCCTATGTCTCTAATAGGAAAAAAGGATTGGAAAAGTATTTGCCTTTAGTAAAGTTTGCATACAATAACACGGTGCACTCTAGTATTAGTAAGGCACCCTTTGAGATCATCTATGGTAAGTCTCATTTACAACCCATTCTTCTTATGAAGGATAAGATCTTTGCAGTAGATGATTTTTTAAAAGACATTGATATAACTTTCACTCAGTAAAAGCTGCTATCCAAAGGACACAAGAGAAGCATAAATGCAAAGCTAATAAGCATCGTCGTAAGTTAGATCTCAAGTTGGGCCAATATGTTCTTCTTAAGTTTGAGAGGGCTCACTTGAAGAAGCAAAAAGGTCAAAAGGGTAAATTGGTTAAGCTTTCTAATCGCTATTATGGCCATTTTAAGATCACACATAAGATAAACAGTGTAACTTTTTGTTTGGATCTACCAAGTCATTAGAACATTCATATTATGCTTTCCATATAAGTTTGCTACGTCCCTATATTGGAGAACCTCCAATGGAACCAATCAAGAAGCATTTACTTGACATAGAAGAAACAAAAGAGTTCCTTCTTGTGCCTGAAAGAATTTTACACTAGTAGGACAATGCTCTAAGGTCAGGTAAGGTATTATGGAAGTATCTAGTTAAGTTTAAGAATTATGCCCCATTGGACGCTTAGTTTATGACTGAGAGAGAACTACAAGACTTTCCAAATCTTCTTAAGGACTATGTATCCCGTCTATAGTTGAGGTCAACTATTTAGAAGTCAGAGGGATGTTACTAAATTGATTTCTTATTACACATTCTCTATTTAGTAAATTTATAAATTAATGACACTTTTCTTAAGTGTTAATAATGATCTAGCATGGTCATGAGACCATTTAGAGATGAGTATTCCTAGTGCATCACTTAATGGGGTGATCAAAGCACTGTGACATGAATATCTGATACAAGAAGTACAAGTTAAGAAGGGGGAAGAAGTGTCTACCAAGTGTAAGAGTGCATAGAATACATATTTTGTAGGAGAGAAGGAGAGACTCAAGAAGGATCAAAATGTGCCAACCTCCAAGTTATGCAAGTGTTAGCCAGTTGTATACCGTGCAAGGAACCGTGATCTTGTTTCCAAGATCTACAAGTTAAGAACTGGTTTATGTATAACAAAGGAGCTTGCTCCTTGTCAATAATATAACTCCACAAGGGGGGGACTAGCCCATCTTCCAGTCCCTAGTGTGTTGTCAATCTCTCTATCTCTCTCATTCTCTCTACATCTTTCTTTTCTCTTATCTATTCTCTCTATGTGCCATCATAATATTCACCATATATCTTTTAAGTATATAAGAAGTTCGAGCATGTATCTCGGATCTTATGACATCAAGGTGCATCTTTCCAACCCAAAATTGCTTGACATTGTGCCTTATATAGCCTGAAATTGTTGAAAAATACAAATCTAGCTCAAATTTCATTGTTGTAAATTGGACTTGTTATCTCTCCCTGCTGTGAGCATTATTTCACTAGTAACCATAAGGAATTTTCTAGTCATATAGAAGACTTACTTTAGCTAAGAGGGCTTGAAAAATTTCCACTCCATCATAGAGATACTAGAAGATTACTCAGAGGTGGTACTGTAGGAAGCAATAGCCAACGTGTTGCTGTCAACTCGTGGCGCCATCATCACGCATCACAATGTCAAGGGCTACCATAGGGCTTCTAAATTTTATCATACGAGTTACCTCTTGACAAAATTTTAACTCAAATGGTCCACTGAGTGAGCTGCTACAACCAAAATATCATTTTGCTGTCTTGAAACCGTAATCGGCAGCCATAGCCACTTACCTTCAAGCTCATTTTTTCGTTCATTTTCTCTCTTTTTCCACTTAAACCAAACCTCTACCACTCTGATCCATTGAGAATTGAAGTTTCCAGCAAGATTTCAGTATCCAACAAGCAAGTCTTGGAAAGATTTTGAAGATTTGAAGCTTTCACTACTTAAGTACAAGCATCAAGCATAGTGAAATTTTATGTTACCATTGCTTGTGTTTTTCAACACATTGCAAGTCAACTTGGTTATTAATCAACCTCAATCAAGTGAAGCCATTTTAAAGCTATTTCCAGCAAGCATTTTCCATCAAATCAGCAAAACGGAGCGGAGAAATCCAACCATCAAAGCATCAAACTCAAGTGCCTGAAAGCATAGTGTTAATACTTATCAAGTGTTATTTGACACTATATTCCAAGTGTCTCTTGATACAATTAAATCTTATGCTACCCAAATATTAGTGTTTTGGTGCTAATTTTCTATTCCAGCATGGGCAAAGACTCTCCAATTTTTCAGTCCAAAGGGGTCGGGTTTCACGCCTGGTAAACTCGCATCAAGCTCATTTTGATGAAGAAGGGTCTTTGGGCCATTATGAATGGCAAGGAGAAGAAGCCTCAAGATGTGGACCTTGCAGTTACTTAGCAAAAGAATGATGACAAAGCACATGCCATCATTAAGCTTGAATTGGATGACAGCTACATCCACCATGTGGATACATGTAAGACCTCTAATGATACATGGAAGAGATTAGATACTTTGTTTGGTGCACAATCAAAGTCATCCAAGTATGGATTACTAATTGAAATTTTTAGGCTAGATATGAAATCAAACACATCTCTTGCAACTCACTTAAATTACATGGAAAGCCTCTTAACTCAAGTTATAGGAATTGATCTCAAGATGGATGAAGATATTTGTATTGGTGTGTTGTTAAAAATCCTGCCTCCTAACTATAATAATGTGTCAACTACATTGATCAACATGCCTAGTCCTAAATTGGTTGACATTAAGGCCTCCCTACTAGAAGAAGAAAAGAAGGTAAAATCCAAAGAAGAACCAAGCACCTCTAAAGATGAACAAATAATATATGTAGGTACTGGGTACAACGGCAAGAAAGATTGATTGGTATGTGACTTCTGCAAAAGGATCGGGCACATGGAGAAATTCTGTCATGCCAAGCAAGAAGAGGTCCCAAAAGGCCTATCTAGTTGTTGCTAAAGAAGAAGAAGACCACCAGGAGAAGAACAAAACCTCATCAATCCTTCTATTCTAATAGACTTTTTAAGCCTTGTATTTCCTAGCCCAAATGCTTTTGACATAAGCTTGTAAACTCATGTAATCTTGTACTACAGCCTTTGTACACTTTGTGAGGCCCTTGTTACAGCCTCTGGATGTCCACCACATATTTGGTACCCACACTTAGCCTTTTTTGCAACAACCTCTAGTATTTACTATATTTTTGGTGTGTCCACACCTTTCATGTGGTTGCTCACTAAATCCTCCACACACTATGTACTTCTCTAGTTGTGATAGAGGAGGGGTGTTGAGATATTGGCAATCACACTTAGCTTAGCCTCTTTGTATGGAGTAGTGTGGGCTCAGGATGTAGAATCCCATATACACAGTGGTGGAAAGTACATCCTAGTCTATTCCTATAAAGCATTGTACTTGCTCTCATTTTGAATGCAATGTCATAGTACTTTTGTACTTCCAACAAAGTGTCTGTGTCATTGTCAGTCTGCTACACAAGATTGTGTTTATGAGTCCAAGTTTCCATCTTGGAACCTAATTCACTTGTATGACATTTGGTCTTGATGTTTGTTACCTCATGAGTTCACTCTTCCTCTTTCAACCTCCATAGCCACGCTCTAGATCCGACATTTTCTACAGTTTATGATGTGCTTCTATACATTGTAAAGCAAACATACAATCCTCATCAAGCTTAACTAACTTACACAAACAATTACTAAGAGATTCCCACTCTCTAAGGCGATTAGATAATGCAACACGCAAGGTAGAAACTTCTAATTCAATAGGAAATATAGCTTCAGTCCCATAAACAAAACTAAAAGGTGTGTCATTGGTCATTATCTTGTAGGTGGTCCAATATGCCCAAACTGCCTCTAGCAAGTGCTCATCCCAATCACGTTTATTCTCGACTACTATTCTAGTTAAGATTGTCATCACAATACAATTAGTAACCTCCACAACACCGTTGGCTGGAGGATAATAAGGGGCAGACTTTCAGTGTTTAATTTTATAGAGATCCATCAATTTCAAAATTAAATTATTCAAAAAATGAGCTTCACAATCATTAACTAACTCTAGTGGACAACCAAAGCAAGTAATAATATTCTCATAAAGAAATATAGCAACATCATTTCCCCGATTAGTCTTCAATGTGTTAGCTTCCACCCATTTAGTTACATAATCAGTACATACCAAAATATATCTATTATAATGATATCGTGTAAGTGGATCAATTGGACCAACAAAATCTATACCCCACTTCTCAAAAGGTACAAGGGCTAATACGGTGGTTAATGGCATTGCAGAATGTTTAGTCAGCTTCCCAGTACGTTGACATGTATCACACTTCCTACAATGTTCATATGCATCCTTGTATAATGTAAGCCACTAGTAATAACCAGTAAAAAGCACTTTCCTTCTTGTTAAATCTCATGCAAAATTGCCACCATAGGGTCCATCATGTAACGCAGTTAAGATCCATGGCACCTCGTCTCCATGAATACACCTTTGATAAATTTTCTCATGAGGAAAATATATATATAGATAGCCTAACATCAAAATGCAAGGTCATAACTGCAATAAGATACAATGGCACTCATGCTTAGTTGTAGTTGGTGGGTATTTAGTCATACTAAGAACATTGGCAATATCCGCATACCATGGTGATGTGATAGAAACTTTAAACAATTAAGCATCAGGTAGATCATCATCTACACCCTTCTCTATATCATCAGTAATTAATCAAGACTTATGGTCTGCAAGAATATGTGATCGACTGCCACAAGTAATTACTTCAAAATCAAACTCTTGAAAATGTAGCATCCATCTCATAACTCAGCCACTAAGTTCAAGTTTATTTAAAAGTACTTCAATGCTTCAAATCGACATAGAAGATAAACTTGTTGCCCAATAAATAATGTGGAAATTTAGTCATTGCAAATGCTATCGATAAGCACTCTTTCTCAGTTGTGGTATACTTTAATCTCACATCACTTAAATTGTAACTAGCATAATAAATTGGATGATTGATATTCTTATTGTTTGCTTGGCACATAACAGCTCTCATTGTATCCATAGAAGCATCGACTTGAATACAAAACTCTTTAGTCCAATCAAGTGAAACCAAGATTGATCCTTCAACCAACCCAACTTTTAGTTTCTCAAATGCAGCTTGGCATGTTGAATCCCAATCATAAGGTTGATTCTTCTTGAGTAAGGCAGTTAAAGGTAAAGTTACTAATGCAAACAACTCGATAAAATGCCAGCAAAAATTTAGATGACTAAGAAACCCTCATAATTGCTTCAAATTTTGCAGTGTAGGTATATCAACAATTTTTTGTACTCTTGCCATATCCATTGCAATGCCATCACTCATTCGAAACTACATGACCTAATAATATGCCCTGTGGCACTCTAAAAACACACTTTTCTGGATTCAAAGAGAGTCTTGTGCTCTCACAACGTTGGGATACCTCTTCCAAATGATCAGCCATTCTTTCTTCATTACCATGCACATAGAAGTCATCTAAGAAGACTTCCATCCATTTAATAAAAAAATATTGAAAGTTTACTATCATTGCTCTCTGAAAAGTAGCTGGTGCATTACACAAACCAAATGGCATTACCTTATAGGCAAAAGTACCCCACTTTGTAGTGAAAGTAACTTTGGGATGATCTTTGGGGTTAATAAGATTTTGATTATATTCGTTAAACGTATCTATAAAAGAGTATAATTGATGTGTTGCCACCGTATCTAACAATTGGTCAAAAAAGGACAAAGAAAATTGATCTTTATGTTGAGTGTGTTTATTCAATGCACGATAATCCACACACATGTGAATTTTTCTAGAGTTCTTCTTTAGGAACAATGACTATAGGCAAAACCCAATCACTTTATGTGACAAGATAATATGAAACCCACATATAACAACTTAGTAATTTTAGCATGCACTTTGTTTGCATGATTAGGAGGAGGAGCCAATGCAATCACTATTCGTATGGTTGCCATCTTGGCAATATGACTGAAAGTTTATTCGTAGTCTAGACTGTTGAGAGACATACAGAGATAGAGAGAAGGGATGGAGCAATAGAGAGGAGCCATATGCTCTCTTTTTCTCTTCATATTCCATAACCCATATAACTAAAGTGAATACAACACTCTAAGGTCTAAAAGACTATTCACACCAAGTATAGACTAAGTCTAAAGTCACCAATTTATTTAATGTCCACATGTGGTACAGCTAGACAAGCTAAGTGTCAGTTACACACAACCTAAAGATAGTAGAGTTGAGCTTGAAGTCTTAAGACTCCCCCTCAAGCTCAAGACAACATCTGTACACCAAGCACCTGTCTAAAAACACTAAACATATCTTTACCCAAAGACTTGGTAAAGATATTTGCAACCTGTTCATCAGTTTTCACATGCATGAGATCTACTCTCCTTGCAAGAACCATCTCTCTAATAAAGTGGTAGTGTACCTCAATGTGTTTAGTCCTGGCATGGTATGCTGGATTCATTGCCATGAGTACACTACTGAGATTGTTGCATAGCAAGGTCACTGGAGTATCCACCTGTATGTCCAAATTAGCAATAAGCTTGAGCAGCCATGCAATCTCACATGCTGCTAATGCAACTCCCCTGTACTCAACCTCAATACTAGACACTGACACCTTATTGTCAAAGTACATACATGCAATCTAAAATCTGTAAACTCTCAGTGATGACCAGTAGAAGATTCTAGCTAAAACTAAGATGTATGAGAGAAGAGTTTTGAGGCCGGGATGTGCCTAAAATTTTCCAAAAAATCCAAAATTTAGGGGAAAAATATTATACATCGAAGGCGGCGGCTGCAGCTAGGATGATTTTAAGCACCAAGTGAAAGACGGCTTTTAAAAGGAGCCCGAGCAACACTTGTGGATTTTTTATAATTTTTTCAACTTCCGTGCAGGATGACAAGAGCTGCCAGTCAGTGCGGGATGTCAAGACGGACGCACATGATTTTTCAGAGGCTGAAACGGAGTCTAGACGAGGAAGAGGCCAAAAATTGGCCAAGATTTGAAAAGGTGGACATTGAGAGGACCAAAGAGGGGGTGCCCTTTGCGACTTTTAACCCCCCCCCCCCCCCCCCCCCCCCCCCCCCGGCCGGAAATTTTTATGCAAAAAACGTGAAGAAACGTGGAGATGGCGTGATCAGAGATGGCGCCAAAAAATGTGCCATCCCCCTCCCAAAATCATGAGTGTGGGCTGCAAATAAGCTATGCAACAGACACTAGGCATCAACTTCTCCTTCTTGGCTAATTCTATCGCCAGTCTTCGCACGAGATATGGCTGTTTGGATGAAGAGATCAGAATCTAGTCTTTATCTCTCCTCCCTCTCTCTCTTCTCTATGGGCTGTTTATGTGTACCCTCTTGAAGGAGGAACCGGGTGGGAGAATGAAGGAAATGGTGATGGAGATGGATGGAGATGCTGAAGATTGAAGTGCAGCATTGGATTGAGAGCAATGGAGGCTCCGTGTGTTGATTATGCAGTCATTTAAGGTATCTTGGGTTACATAAAAACACGGTATGACCATTTTTATGAAGAAAATGAAGGATTTTTTATAGTTTATGATGATAATTGTGTTCTTATTGGATGAAAATTTATTTGTATACTGATTACACCATGATTAATTGTAGTTTATCAGAAAATCTTGATTTTGCAATGATTTACATGCTCTATTTAATTTTCGAAAACCCGAATGCGGTTGTTAAGCAGTAAAATGGTAGTTTTTCCGTTTTGGGTGGGTGAAATATGTTCTCATGGGGGAAAAATGGAAAGTAAATTGATTGTTAGTATGCTGAAGTGATTGGAACAAGAAAAATCAGAAAATAGTATATTTTATTGCTAAATAAATCAAGAAAATGGAAAAAATAAGTGAAAATTTAGAAAAACGCCTCACAAAAATAGGGAAAAACATAATGATTGTTTGTGGATGTATGGTAGTGGCAAAGCATGAGGTTTAGCCTCATTTTGCCCTATCTCCTTGTCAAAGTTTGTGATTTATTGCTTTTTATACATCAAAGCATGACAAAATGGACATGTACACCTATGCAACGAAAGCAATACCTAAACGTAGGGGGTTGGGATGTTTGAATGGTGTGATTTGCGTGTTGATTATTGCTAATTTTTTGATTCATTTCATGACATAGAGTTCGTGGTGTATTTTAATTAAGAGGATAGTAGCACGAGTGTTATCTTAGTGCTATCCTTACATCGCCGCAACGGGTTAGTAAATGCATTATAAAGCCTGGCTGTGCACCACATGTTGCTGATTGAAAATTATATTTGAGTACTCTAGGATCATCCACTTTTGCATGTGCATGTTAACCATGGTGCCAGAATAAAAGGACTGAATGCATAGCACCTGTTTTTGATGACAATGACCCACGCTTGAGTGTGGAAAGGCAACCTAAGCCGTAGGATAGACATTCATTTCTTGGGGAAGTATTTGGTAAGGACACATGGTTCGTCCTTTAGCAGTAGATGGACGCTCCTGGCCCGCGAGGCCGTGTGGGTGTGGTTGTCTGTTATGAGCATGAGGTCCGGCTAGTGCCATAGCCAGTGCCAGTCCATTTTAGGTCCCATCAGTGATGCGTCTACCGAGAGCCGCCAACAAGTGGTGGTTCTCGAATCTAGGGTTTTTAGGGACAAAAAAAATTTGGTTTATGTCCTCTAACAAGGACCGTCAAGCTGAAATACAAAAAACAGAACATGCTGAGTGTCAAGAATCGTGTGGTGGGGGGACTTGCTCAAAATGCTGCGCCAAACACACACAGAATGCACAAGGAGAAGCTCACTCAAGAGACAAGAAGAGAGATGAAGGCCAAAACGTTTTCTTGCTAATTTCTTCTTCTTCTTCCACACACTTTACAATGTACACAAAGTATAGATAAGATGCAACATAAAGGAAAGTGGCTTGCTAAGTCAAACAATGCATAAACGACTACACTAGTCAACTGACACTATAACTATGCTAGTTGTAAATAGGTGTAACAACTTGAATATAATAAGTAATGAGTCAGTGGCCATGTGTGAGTCATAATTACCATCAATGTGCTAAGTGTAGATGTGTGGACCCATCTAACCAGGCAGTCAATCATCAATGTCTGCATGTATTGAGCATGTCATCTCAACACTCCCCCTCAAGCTCAATTGCATCTCTGCGACTCCAAGTAAGCTTCGAAACTTTTGAAGCTTCTCTGTACCCAATTCCTTCGTGAAGATGTCAGCTATCTGATCCTATGTGCTGACATACACCAAGTCAATCTCACCTGCTAGTACCTTCTCTCTCACAAAGTGGTAGTGTACCTCAATATGTTTTGTCCTGGCATGGAACACAGGGTTCCTAGCCAACTGTATACTGCTCATGTTGTCACAATAAATGATAACTGGATCTTCCATCTGCACATCCAAATCAGCCATTAACTTTTGTAGCCATACTACCTCACATGTTGCAACAGCAGCACCTCTATACTCAGCCTCTGTACTCGACAAAGCAACTATAGATTGCTTTTTGCTGCTCCAAGCAACTGCTGCACTACCAAGAGAGAACATGTATCCACTGGTAGATCTTCTATCACACATACTACCAGCCCAATCTGCATCTGTGTATCCAAACACCTGTACATCTGTACGTACCTCATAGAAAAGTCCATAATGTAATGTGGACTTCACATATCTCAATATGCATTTGACTGCATCCAAATGTGGCTTTCTAGGTACTTGTATAAACTGACACACAAGACCAATAGTGTAGCTCAAGTCTGGCCTTGTAATGGTCATGTAGATCAAACTCCCCACTATCCTCCTGAACATAGTAGGGTCTTCTATCTCATCCCCAACATCAGCACACTCAACTTTACATTCTGCTCCAACAGGAATGAAAGTGGTCTGCATGCAGTCATACCATACTTGGACAACATATCCAAGCCATACTGTCTTTGGGATAGCATATACCATCATCACATCTGATCATCTCAATGCCAAGGAAGTACCTTAGCTCAGCTAAATCCTTCATCTCAAACTTCTTCTTCAAAAAACCCTTAACTTCAGCAATCCCACTATCACTATCACTTGTAATAATCAAATAATCCACATAGATGACTATGATGACCAAACTTGCATCTCCCTTTCTCACATAAAGTGAGTGATCAGCATCAGAAACATAAAAGCCAATATTGACAAGATACTCTCTGATCTTGTCAAACCATGCTCTAGGTGCTTGCTTGAGCCCATAGAGTGCCTTCTTCAACCTGCGCACATACGTGGGATGCTCTAAATCTTCATAACCTGCTAGTTGATCCATATACACTTCTTCCTATGAATCACCATGCAAGAAGGCATTCTTCACATCCATTTGCTACAACCTCCAACCTTTGGCTGCTGCCAAAGCAATCACACATCTCACAGTTTTCATCCTAGCAACTGGACTGAAGGTTTCATCATAATCTATGCCATATGTCTAGGCATAGCCTTTGCAACCAACCTAGCTTTGTACCTACTAATAGAACCATGTGCATTGTGCTTAATCTTATAAACCCACTTACATCCAATAGCTTTCTTGCCCTTTGGCAATGATACTAGATCCCAAGTCTTATTGGCCTCTAATGCAGCCATCTCCTCATCCATTGCTGCATCCTAATGAGCATGACCAACAGCCTCCTCAAAACATGTGGGCTCAACATCCTCAACTAGTTTCACCATATAAGCATAATGTCAAGAATCGCGTGGTGGAGGGGATTGCTCAAGATGCTGCGCCGAACACACACAGAATGCACAAGGAGAAGCTCACTCAAGAGACAAGAAGAGAGATGGAGGCCAAAACGTTTTCTTGCTGATTTCTTCTTCTTCTTCCACACACTTTACAATGTACACAAAGTATAGATAAGATACAACATAAAAGGAAAGTGGCCTACTAAGTCAAACAATGCATAACCGACTACACTAGTCCAATGGCGCTATAACTATGCCAGCTGTAAATAGGTGTAACAACCTGAATATAATAAGTAATGAGTCAGTGGCCATGTGAGAGTCATAATGACCACCGATGTGCTAAGTGTAGACGTGTGGACCCATCTAACCAGGCGGTCCATCATCCATGTCCACATGTGTTGAGCTTGCCATCTCAACACTCCCCCTCAAGCTCAACTGCATCTCTGCAACTCCAAGTAAGCTTCGAAACTTTTGAAGCTTCTCTGTACCCAATGCCTTCATGAAGATATCAGCTATCTGATCCTGTGTGCTGACATACACCAAGTCAATCTCACCTGCTAGTACCTTCTCTCTCACAAAGTGGTAGTGTACCTCAATATGTTTTGTCCTGGCATGGAACACAGGGTTCCTAGCCAACTGTATACTGCTCATGTTGTCACAATAAATGACAACTGGACCTTCCACCTGCACATCCAAATCAGCCAGTAACTTTTGCAGCCATACTACCTCACATGCTGCAACAGCAGCACCTCTATACTCAGCCTCTGTACTTGACAAAGCAACTGTAGATTGCTTTTTGCTGCTCCATGCAACTGCTTCACTACCAAGAGAGAACATGTATCCGCTGGTAGATCTTCTATCAGACATACTACCAGCCCAATCTGCATCTGTGTATCCAAACACCTGTACATCTGTACCTGCCTCATAGAAAAGCCCATAATGTAATGTGGACTTCACATATCTCAATATGCATCTCACTGCATCCAAATGTGGCTTTCTAGGTACTTGCATAAACTGACTCACAAGACCAACAGCATAGCTCAAGTCTGGCCTTGTAATGGTCATGTAGATCAAACTCCCCACTATCCTCCTGAACATAGTAGGGTCTTCTATCTCATCCCCAACATCAGCACTCAGCTTTACATTCTGCTCCAACGGGACTGAAAGTGGTTTGCATGCAGTCATACCATACTTGGACAACATATCCAAGCCATACTATCTTTGGGACAGCCATATACCATCATCACATCTGATCACCTCAATGCCAAGGAAGTACCTTAGCTCACCTAAATCCTTCATCTCAAACTTCATCTTCAAACAGCCCTTGACTTCAGCAATCCCACTATCACTATCACCTGTAATAATCAAGTCATCCACATAGATGACTATGATGACCAAACCTGTATCTCCCTTTCTCACATAAAGTGAGTGATCAGCATCAGAAACATAAAAGCCAATATTGACAAGATACTCTCTGATCTTGTCAGACCATGCTCTAGGTGCTTACTTGAGTCCATAGAGTGCCTTCTTCAACCTGCACACATACGTGGGATGCTCTAAATCTTCATAACCTGCTGGCTGATCCATATACACTTCTTCCTGCAAATCACCATGCAAGAAGGCATTCTTTACATCCATTTGCTGCAACCTCCAACCTTTGGCTGCTGCCAAAGCAATCACACATCTGACAGTTGCCATCCTAGCAACTGGACTGAAGGTTTCATCATAATCTATGCCATATATCTGGGCATAGCCTTTTGCAACCAGCCTAGCTTTGTACCTGCTAATAGAACCATCTGCATTGTGCTTAATCTTATAAACCCACTTACATCCAATAGCTTTCTTTCCCTTTGGCAATGATACTAGATCCCAAGTGTTATTGGCCTCTAGTGCAGCCATCTCCTCATCCATTGCTGCATCCCAATGAGCATGACCAACAGCCTCCTCAAAATATGTGGGCTCAACATCCTCAACTAGTTTCACCATATAAGCATAATGGTGAGCTGCATAACCCTCAAAACCAAATCTTTTAACAGGGTATCTCACCCTGCTAGACCTGCGTACCACTGGATCACTCAATGGAGTCTTTGCATTAACACGTGCTCTCTGCACACCTGGAGTCCTCACTAAAGGAATGCCAAGCTCATCATCCAAGCTCTCTGAGCCACTGGAGTCTCCATCAAGAACTGCATCAATGCCTTCTGACACCTTATTCTTTCCTTTGTCTTTACCTGTAGTGCTACTAGATGCACCCGAAGATGTAGAGGTACTCCTTAGTCTCCCAGACCAAGAACTACCAGATGATGTCTCTGGTCCACTAAGAGTCTGTGATTCTTGCTTTTCAGCCTGCACATGAGTATCATGATCATCATCAACATCCAATGCATCACTACTAGATGCATACCAACTGCTCATTTCATCAAAGATGACATCCCTGCTCACTCTGAACTTACATGTGACAGGGTTGTAACAACGATACCCTTTCTGCTCTAAAGAGTATCCAATAAAGATACACTTTTCAGCCTTTGGATCCAGTTTCTTCCGCAACTCATCTGGCACATGAACATACGCAATGCAGCCAAATACTTTCAAGTGTGAAACATCAGGCTTCTTACCTGTAAAACATTCTTCGGGGGTCATACCATGAACTGCAGCTGTGGGAGTTCTGTTCATAATATAAACAGCAGTATGAACAGCCTCAGACCAAAAATACTTAGGCATATTCTTTTCAGCCATCAAGGCGCGTGCAACTTCTGCAATATGCCTGTTTTTCCTTTCTGCAACCCCATTTTGCTGTGGGGTATACCTGCATGTGAACTGTCTCTTTATCCCATGAGACCTCAGAAAATCACTGAACTCATTTGAGAGGTACTCTCCCCCTCCATCTGACCTCAGGCACTTTACTTTCAAGCCTGTTTCTCTTTCAACTGCAGCCTTGAAAGTTCTAAAGTGCTCAAAAGCTTCACTCTTTTCCTTCATAAAATATACCCACAGCTTTCTAGAGCAATCATCAATGAATGTGACAAAGTATGAACTGCCTCCAAGAGATACATTTTGTGTAGGCCCCCAAATGTCTGTATGCACAACATCAAGGATATTTCTGCTTACATCTCTGTCATGTGAAAAGGGTTGTCTTGCCTGCTTACCAAACTGACATGCTTCACATACCTTCTGAAATTCTGCAACTTTAAATGTAGGCAAACCTGTAACCAACCCTTTGGACTGCATTAATTTCAGCCTTTGTACATTTGCATGTCCAATGCGTTTGTGCCAAATTTCAATGTCTGCAACAACACCTTTTCCTTTGGCATACATAGCCGCATTCATAGTAGGAATTCCAGCATCTAGAGTGAACATACGTCCAACTCTACTTCCCTTTGCTACCAACCTGCACTTGTCATTGAAGTCTTCTACAAAGCAACCCTTTGCATTAAATCTGACTTGCAGCCCTTGCTCTACCATTTGACCGACTGACACCAAATTCTTTGTAATAGATGGCACATGTAATACATCTGAAAGACTCTTTGTCTTACCATCATGCAAGGACAAGGGAACTTTTCCAATGTGTGAAATTGGGTGGCATGAGTCATCACCCGTCTGCACATAACCTGCATTCTGCAAATCCTGCATCTCTCCAAACCATTCTGCATGGCTGGTCATATGATTGGATGCACCTGAATCAACATACCAAACATCTTCATGTGTTCCCTTTCCTGTAACAGCATTCAGCATATGCTGCATAACGAACAAACGTTCATTTTTGTCTTCATTCTGTCGTGAAGACAATGCATAGTTTCCTTGCTGCAACTTACCACTGCGGATATCATCTCTCTTAGCATAACATTGGGCTGCAATATGACCTGTTTTGCCACAGTAGTGGCACACAATACCAGAGTTGTTAGAACCTCTGTTCTGCCATCCACCTCTTCCTCTAAAGCTCCCCCTGCCTCTAAAGTTACCACGACCTCCTGAAACCTGCATATCGCCAAATTGCTGATTCAATCTGTTTTGCTGGTTATCACTACCACGTCCTGTACCACGGCCTCTTGAAGAGAACCTGCCACGTCCCCTTCCAGAACTGGAGTAGAAAGCTTGGACCTGTTCACCACTTCTTTCAGGTGTCTCACTCTGCATGTTGATCTCTTCAGTGATCATAAGAGAGACCAATTCATCGAAATCTAGAAATGGCTTTCTGACATATACGGAAGTTACAAAAGACTTCCAAGCCTTTTCATTGTTAAGTCCACCCAAGGTAGACGACACCAAATCATCATCATCGGGCATTGCATCAATCGCTGCCAATGCATCTGCAATGCTTCTTACCTTCAATGCATACTCATTGATAGACATCTTCCCTTTCTTTAATGTATTCAACTCTTGCTTGAGTTGAATCTTTCGTGCCTTTGTATTTACAGAAAACATACTTTCAAGTATGGTCCAAGCTGCATATGCATTCTCTGCATTTCTAATATGTCCCAGCATGTTATTGTCAATTACTGCAGACAACCAATACATGACCTTCTTGTCTTTTGCATTCCATTCCTTTCGTGCCTTTGTCTCTTCTGCAATTGGAGGATCACTCACCTCCGGTTCCTTTTCTTCACCTGAAACGAACTCGTAGAGGCCTTTTCCAATAAGAAAGTTCGTGACACGAAACTTCCATGAAGGGTAGTTGTTCTTGTCGAGCTTCTCAATGATGGGGCTTCCACTATTCTCTGCCATTATCACAATAATAATACCAAACAGCAAGCAAATCTTCTGCAACCCTCGACCTGTAGTACACAGCAATTCACCAGACAGCCTTTTCCACTGTCTGCTCAACAATACATGCAATCTGCAACCAGTTCGCAAATAAACCTTGTGTTTACTCACTGGTAAACACCTTTGAACTTACAGATCTGAAATCTGTAACCTGCGCACCCACGTTCGGTCAATACAGTCGAAGTCACAATGTACCCCGAAACTGCTGTCCGCAACCTTGCGGCTCTAAAACGGGCCCTGAAACGGCCTCAAATGCCCAAAATCTCTGCGGGAAAGCCCTAAAGGGCCTATCTGCAGAATATACAGCGCTCTTCGCGCACACCAAATCTCACTGCAATCTGAGATTTTTGCTCTGCCCTGCTTCCGGTGCCTCCACAGGCACTATCCAAGAGAAGGAGTGGAAGAATGGGAGAGATTCTTACCCGTAGCTTGCTTGCTCGAACCTTGCTTCTTCTCCTTCACTTCAACCTTCGAAATCAGCCTCTCTCAATGGCGCGGCTCTGATACCACGTCAAGAATCGCGTGGTGGAGGGGATTGCTCAAGATGCTGCGCCGAACACACACAGAATGCACAAGGAGAAGCTCACTCAAGAGACAAGAAGAGAGATGGAGGCCAAAACGTTTTCTTGCTGATTTCTTCTTCTTCCTCCACACACTTTACAATGTACACAAAGTATAGATAAGATACAACATAAAAGGAAAGTGGCCTACTAAGTCAAACAATGCATAACCGACTACACTAGTCCAATGGCGCTATAACTATGCCAGCTGTAAATAGGTGTAACAACCTGAATATAATAAGTAATGAGTCAGTGGCCATGTGAGAGTCATAATGACCACCGATGTGCTAAGTGTAGACGTGTGGACCCATCTAACCAGGCGGTCCATCATCCATGTCCACATGTGTTGAGCTTGCCATCTCAACACATAATGGTGAGCTGCATAACCTTCAAAACCAAATCTTTTAACAGGGTATCTGACCCTGCTAGATCTGTGTACCACCGGATCACTCAATGGAGCCTTTACATTATTGTGAGCTCTCTGTACACCTAGTGTCTTGACAGAAGGAATACCAAGCTCATCATCTAAGCTCTCTGAGCCACTGGAGTCTCCATCAAGGACTGTATCAATGCCATCTGACACTTTATTATTTCCTTTGTCTTTACCTGTAGTGCTACTAGATGCACCTGAAGATGTAGAGGTACTCCTTAGTCTCCCAAACCAAGGACTACTAGATGATGTCTCTGGTCCACTAAGAGTCCGTGATTCTTGCTTTTCAGCTTGCACATGAGTGTCATGATCATCATCATCATCTAATGCATCACCACTAGATGCATACCAAGTGCTCATTTCATCAAAGATGACATCCCTACTCACTCTGAACTTACATGTGACAGGGTTATAATAGCGATACCCTTTCTACTCTAAAGAATATCCAATAAAGACACACTTTTCAGCCTTTGGATCCATTTTCTTCCGCAACTCATCTGGCACATGAACATACGCAATGCACCCAAACACTTTCAAGTGTGAGACATCAGGCTTGTTACCTGTAAAACATTCTTCAGGGGTCATACCATGAACTGCAGCTGTGGGAGTTATGTTCATAATATAAACAATAGTATGAATAGCCTTAGACCAAAAATGCTTAGGCATATTCTTTTGAGCCATCAACGCGCATGCAATTTCTGCAATATGCTTGTTTTTTCTTTCTGCAACCCCATTTTGCTGTGGGGTATACCTGCATGTGAACTGTCTCTTTATCCCATGAGACCTCAGAAAATCACTGAACTCATTTGAGAGATACTCTCCCCCTCCATCTGACCTCAAGCACTTTACTTTCAAGCATGTTTCTCTTTCAACTGCAGCCTTGAAAGTTCTAAAGTGCTCAAATGCTTCACTCTTTTCCTTCATAAAATATACCCACAACTTTCTAGAACAATCATCAATGAATGTGACAAAGTATGAACTGCCTCCAAGAGATACATTTTGTGTAGGCCCCCAAATGTCTGTATGCACAACATCAAGGATATTTCTGCTTACATCTTTGTCATGTGAAAAAGGTTGTCTTGCCTATTTACCAAACTGACATGCTTCACATACCTTATGAAATTCTGCAACTCTAAATGTAGGCAAACCTGTAACCAACCCTTTGGACTGCATTAATTTTAGCCTTTGAACATTTGCATGTCCAATGCGTTTGTGCCAAATTTCAATGTCTGCAACAACACCTTTTCCTTTAGCATACATAGTAGCATTCATAGTAGGAATTCCAGTATCCAGAATAAACATACGTCCAACTCTAATTCCCTTTGCAACTAACCTGCACTTGTCATTGAAGTCTTCTATAAAGCAGCCCTTTTGCATTAAATCTGACTTGCAGTCCTTGCTCTACCGTCTGACCCACTGACACCAAGTTCTTTGTAATAAATGGCACATGTAATACATCTGAAAGACTCTTTGTCTTACCATCATGCAAGGACAAGGGAACTTTTCCAATGTGTGAAATTGGGTGGCATGAATCATCACCCGTCTGCACGTAACCTGCATTTTGCAAATCATGTATCTCTTCGAACCATTCTGCATGGCTGGTCATATGATTGGATGCACCTGAATCAACATACCAAACATCATCATGTGTTCCCTTTCATGTAACAGCATTCAGCATATGTTGCATAACAAACAGACATTCATTTTTATCTTCATTCTGTCGTGAAGACGATGCATAGTTTCCTTGCTGCAACTTACCACTGCGGATATCATCTTTCTTAGCATAACATTGGGCTGCAATATGACCTATTTTTCCACAGTAGTGACACACAATACCAGAGTTGTTAGAACCTCTGTTCTACCATCCACCTCTTCCTCTAAAGCTCCCCCTGCCTCTAAAGTTACCATGACCTCCTGAAACCTGCATATCGCCAAATTACTGATTCAATCTGTTTTGCTAGTTGTCACTACCACGTCCTGTACCACGGCCTCTTGAAGAGAACCTGCCACATCCCCTTCCTGAACTGGAGTAGAAAGCTTGGACCTGTTCACCACTTCTTTCAGATGTCTCACTCTGCATCTTGATCTCTTCAGTGATCATAAGGGAGACCAACTCATCGAAATCTGGAAATGGCTTTCTGACATATACGAAAGTTACAAAAGACTTCCAAGCCTTTTCATTGTTAAGTCCACCGAAGGTAGACGATACCAAATCATCATCATCGGGCACTACATCAATCGCTGCCAAGGCACCTGCAATGCTCCTTACCTTCAGTGCATACTCATTGATAAACATCTTCCCTTTCTTCAATGTATTCAACTCTTGCTTGAGTTAAATCTTTCGTGCCTTTGTATTTACGAAAAACATACTTTCAAGTATGTTCCAAGCTACATATGAATTCTCTGCATTTCTAATATGTCCCAACATATTATTGTCAATTACTACAGATAGCCAATACATGACCTTCTTGTCTTTTACATTCCATTCCTTCCGTGTCTTTGTCTCTTCTGCAGTTGGAGGATCACTCACCTCCGGCTCCTTTTCTTCACCTGAAACAAACTCATAGAGGCCTTTTCCAATAAGGAAGTTGATGACACGGAACTTCCATGAAGGGTAGTTGTTCTTGTCAAGCTTCTCAATGATGGGGCTTCCACTGTTCTCTATCATTTTCACAAAATTAATACCAAACAGCAAGCAAATCTTCTACAACCCTCGACCTGTAGTGCATAGCAATACACCAAACAGTCTTTTTCACTGTCTGCAGAACAATACATGCAACCTGCAACCAGTTTGCAGATAAACCTTGTGTTTACTCACTGGTAAACACCTTTGAACTTACAGATTTGAAATCTGTAACCTGCGCACCCACTTTCAGTCAATATAATCGAAGTCACTATGTACCCTGAAACTGATGTCCGCAACCTTGCAGCTCTAAAACGGGGCCTGAAACGGCCTCAGATGCCCAAAATAATCTGCAGAATATATAGCGCTCTTCGCGCACACCAAATCTCACTGCAATCTGAGATTTTTGGCTTTGCCCTGCTTCCAGTGCCTCCACAGGCACTATCCAAGAGAAAGAGTGGAAGGATAGGAGAGCTTCTTGCCCGTGGCTTGCTTGCTCGAACCTTTCTTCTTCTCCTTCGCTTCAGCCTTCAAAATCAGTCTCTCTCAGTGGCCCGGCTCTAATACCATGTCAAGAATTGCGTGGTGGGGGGACTTGCTCAAGATGCTGCGCCAAACACACACAGAATGCACAAGGAGAAGCTCACTCAAGAGACAAGAAGAGAGATGGAAGCCAAAACGTTTTCTTGTTGATTTCTTCTTCTTCTTCCACACACTTTACAATGTACACAAAGTATAGATAAGATGCAACATAAAGAAAAGTGGCCTACTAAGTCAAACAATGCATAAACGACTATACTAGTCGACTGGCGCTATAACTATGCAAGTTGTAAATAGGTGTAACAACCTGAATATAATAAGCAATGAGTCAGTGGCCATGTGTGAGTCATAATGACCACCGACGTGCTAAGTGTAAACGTGTGGACCCATCTAACCAGGCGGTCCATCATCAATGTCCGCATGTGTTGAGCTTGTCATCTCAACACTAAGAGGGCTAGACAACGATTGGAGATTGTAAATCGCTATTCTCCTCAAAGGAGTAGCCTCATACACATAAAAGGCAATGGTTTTAGTAACCCAACTACTGCACATAGTCTTTTAGGTGCAAGAGGAAGCGCAAGTTCTTCCTCTCTTCCACCAAGTCAACCCACTTTAAGTGAGGGTGTGATCCCATTAGTCCAAACTCCTATTATCAATCCGATTGTCCTCATTGCACATCCCATTGCAATTCCTACAGGGACGCCGAATCTGCTAGCTTTAGGAGTGCCTTTGCCCATTTTTAATGGGTTAGCCGAAGAAGATGTAGAGTTTCACATTTGTGAATTTCAAATATTAATGTTTAATTACCGCATCCAAGATGAGGGACATCTTATGATGTTCTTTAACATGACATTAAAAGGAAGGGCTATAGTGTGGTATCATAGCATAGAGACTGGAATATCTTATGATGTTAAAGAACATCTTATGATGTTCTTTAACATGGCATTAAAAGGAAGGGCTGCAGTGTGGTATCATAGCATAGAGACTGGAACCATCACTACAATCGACCAATTTTATGCAGCTTTCTGAGGAGAATGTGCCCCTGAAAGAGGTGGCCAATACTGGTTGCATGTCTTGAACGTAACACGCCAAGACCCCCATGAGAATGTGAAAGCCTATGCCAAGAAGCTTAAGGAAGTGTTTCTTAAGTTAAAAACTTACATTCCTATTCCGCTAGCTGCCCAATTGCAATACTTCTTGCATGGATTGGATTTCAATATTCAGGTACAATTGAGTAGTGTGGCTTTGGCCGATATAGACACCGCCATCACACGGGTAGAAGAAGTAGAGTCACGATTACAAATGGCCTACTCCTCTCGAATAAATCTTTATGCGGGCCTAGTACTTGGAGGCAATTTACCATTGACAAATGGAAGTCAAGGGATGCCTATGAATAACCCTAATGGGAGAGGAAGCATGGTTCAAAATTGTAATATACCAAACACTGCAAATCACGCATGAATCCCCTTTTTAGGTAGTGGGGATAATGATGTAGCATTTTGAACATTTACTAAGGATAATGGGATTTTGTTTTTCCCTTATCTTCCCCCCAGCCGACGGTCGTGCTGGAGGGGGAGAGGGAAATAGAATGTCGAGCAAGCTCCTTGTTGGATCTTGCTCACACTTGGAGCCATGCTTGTCGACATGTAAGAGAGGGAGGATCCCCCTCCCCTCCCCTATTTAAACCATGGGGCTGCTGTCTCTTGAAAAAAAAAAGACGAAGGGAGTGCTGCCGCCATTCCAAAACTGTAAGTGAGAGAGAGAAGGCATTTTGAGAAGGGAGGACACCGTGGAGCTGCTGGCCGGCTGAGGGGAGACCTTGCAAATCGCCGCCTGGACAAGGAGGAGCCGCCTGATATGCCAATCGGCCTTTGTCATCCCAATCCGCGCCCCCAGCTGACGAAATGCCGCCAAGTCGCCGTTGAGCTTCCCCCTCCCACGTGGCATAGAAGCTTAAGAAGCTTCCTGGGGGGGGAAGCTTCCAAGGGGCCTCATAAGCCCCCTTTTCCCCCTTAGCCCTTTCCCTTGGGCTTTGAAACCCCTCCCCCCCATTTTTTAACCCTCTTAAGCCCCCTTTCCCTTGGGCTTTGGAACCCCCCCCCCCCCCCCCTCCTCGCGTTTAAATCTCTATAAGCCCCCTTTTCCCCCCAATAAGATTTGGCCTTAGAGGTCTTATTATCCCCTCCCCCCCCCCCCCCCCCCCGTGTTTAAACCCTCTTAAGGCCCCCTTTCCTTTGGGCTTGAAAACCCCTCCCCCGTGTGTTTAAATTCCCTTAGCCCCCTTCCCTTGTAGCATATTGAAACCCCCTTAAAACTCCTCTTTAAGGCTTCCTTAGGGTTTTTTTTCCCCCCTCAAAAAAGAAAAGAGAGTGTTGAGGGTCTTTTAACACCTCCCTTTCCCACTCAAAAACCCTCGTAAGGGATTCCACACCTTTTCATTCCTCGTTTGTGTGAGTCATTACAAGGCCATTAAGCCCCTCCCATGGCTTTAATGGGTCTTATCCATGAGAGATTTTGAAACACCCCCTTTGGAATTTCCTACTCCAAGGAGGAAGCCTTCTAAAACTACTTCCGACAGACGGTGCAAGTTATTGCAAAAAGGGAGCCACGGTGGAATTTCAAAAAAAGGTTGTAAAGCTGCTTCCACGCCCGAAAGACTACAATTGCGATGCCTCCTAACAAAGTCCAAGGCGCAGCCACGGGAGGGTCGTCTCCTGGCATCCACGTGGACATCTCACCCCAAGCCCAAGTTTTCCTTCCTAATTTTTATTTGGTAATGTTGAAATTCAATCATGCAAGGTAAATTGTTGGATATAGGATATATTTTTATCCTAGATGTTCACGACAAAGGAACTTAGTCATTAATACTTTCAATAAAACATGCAAAATAAAGAAAGCATAAATACATTTTTGGCAAATAGCCTTATGCATTGAAATGAATTAAAAATTAGATTAATGTCCATTAAAATAGTATACTTCGTTTAAGCCTAGATGTATAAACTACATATCGCACTATTAACCCATATCCTCTTCACAATGAATCATCATGGAAAGTGCAAAAGCATGAAATGATTCTTACGATGCATAACTCTAGGAAAGTATCGTTTGTTAACTGCATAAATCATCAAGTAAAAGGTTGCTTGTTTAGCATGAATTTTTTGTTCGCAAAGTTATAGAAAGATTAGTTGGAATTTAACCTAACCTATGCCTGACCTCAAATCGATAAGTTAGGGTTGAAAAATCAATTTACACATAGACAACGAGTCATCTGAAAAATGATCACGTAATTATCTTCTAGGGTTAAACAAATTGGCATAAACCTAAAACACCTAAGCCACGAAGTACTCGTTTAGAATGAGTAAAAATCCAAGAAATTCACTAGGAAATTAATACATGACCTAATCATACATATTGCTAAAACTGAAACTCCTATACCTTAAACTAGGGTTTGTCCCTAAGAATCTTTCGAGATGGAACTTGGAACTCTAGGACAGACGACGTCAGACTAATGTAATCAAGAACAAATTGTTTCGTGACTCCGTTCAATGCGTAGAATAAGTCTCATAGTTCGATGCGACACTTGCGCGGCAAGTGTGGAGTCATATGGTCTTGTGATTGGATCACAAGGGAATGGCCAAATTCTCGCAACAAGGTTGGCAGGTCCTTATGCACGTTATCTTGCAAGAGGATGAATAATCATCCTAATTTAGTATCTTTCTTGAGTAAAGAAGATTGATTGGAAACTAAAGACCAGCCGATAAACTGAAATAACTGATGAACTTAAGGTTTGACCAACTCGGATTAATAGGGTACACCCTAACCCAAGATATAAGGAATCTTGCCAAGTTGCAAGTCATCCCGGATCGAGTGCTGGATGTATTCGAAAGGAAGGATTCATTCCTTAGCAGTTTACCAACAAAAACTATCAATGGAAATGTTTGTGCTTGCTACAGATTTTAGAGCACTGTTTGGCTTTGTTTGATTAATGAATTAAAAGATAAATGGATATCTATACTTCAGGTTGAAGGCCTGAAGGGAGAGGCAACTTCAGTTACCCTCGACTGCCTGCCTGACCCTAACCAAGGGGTTGTTAACCGCGCCGGGAAAATGGACCGAACTCGCCGCGAGAGGTCTCTCCGTTGAGCACTACTTGGAGCAGGAGGATGCTTGGGTGCCAGGGGGGCTTTGGCCTTAAATCCCTCGCCTTCCAGGCCCTGCACAAGAGGCTAACGTGACTCGGGATTGGATCTTGAGGCCGGCATACTAGTCTATGGGCGAAAACTTGGATTAGTGATCCCTGTGGATTGCTGGATAGCCTTCGGGCGGATTGTGGATAAGCCTACGGGCTAGACTCTTTGTATTTCAAAGATAAATATGACAACCGATTAATAAGGAACTTGTCTAATATTATTTTTCTATATCAAGTGACAAGATTACGTGAAAGAATTAGTGCCTAACGGGTTAATTAAAGAAGCTGATTGTTACATGTCCAACTAATGTGTTAGGTATTAAATAACTAAACAACCCGAGGAAAGTGCAGAGGATGGGCCATAGGTCCATCCTACGGATGGGTGGTCCCGGTTGGCTAGGAACTTTTCTCAAATCACGATGGACAGCAAGAAGATTGTCAAAGAACAGAACAACAAAAGCGTTGACCTAGAGTTATGCTTGAACCCAATTTACGCTGTTTTAGGGGAACAGAATGGGACTATGCCTTATGGCAGAGAGGTTAAGCTTTGCATCCCTCTCATTTCCCATTCTCCTTGAACCAAGTGCAGCGTGAATCCACTTCGGACCTGGAATTTCTGTGTAAAGTAGTTCGCTTGGGTCCGACGCTAGTTGCCGTTAGGAAATGACCAATAAGGAAAACCCTAATTCAGGTCGATCCTAAGTGGGAACGTCCGGAATACTTCCGCTACATGGCAGACGCGGAAAGCCCTAGATCGCAAACCCCGTAACATTCCATGGGAGTGCCGGGTGGAGCTTTCAAGACATCCTTTCCGATGGACTGCTAAGACGTGTCCTGAAGATATAAGTGGACACGTTACAGTTGGTATCAGAGCCGACCAACAACGGAATTTTTTTAATGAAATCTTAATAAGATGAAGTAAAGAAAATGTTTCTATCCAAACATTTTCTTACTTTCAATGCTATCTTGCAGAAATATGAAGCGTGGAACAAGTTCTTAGTATTTCGAATCATGTTTATGACTGCAATGCATTCTCTGCATTATCGACAAAGGGTTGAGATGATGAACATCCTAGAGAAAATCTATAATCCATCACCTTTGTACATGGAACGAAGATGGACGGGTGCCTCAAGAATCTACTATATAGCCGCCCACCGGTTTGCTTACATACAAACCAACCTAAAGAGGATCAAGTGGTTGGAAGACCTGAAAGTTGTGAAGCTATTCATTTTTGTGGAAGCTCACGTAAACTCAACTTTACATATCCGAGGTCGGAGGGTTGAGATGAACTCATATGTATATAAGGAAGTAACCCGTGTAATCCCCGCCGATAGGATTAAAGTGTTGGGGGCGCCATGAAAAGAATGGGTTCCAAAGGAAAGGATACCCTGAACTTCTAATGACTTACCAATTCCTGAAGATCCATGACCCGAAACCATACTATTATATAGTTCCTGTAGATAAAGATAATACAATGTTGTTCTCCCCAAACTAAATGTAACAATTGGCTTATCATCGCAAGAGATGTTGTATTCCGAAAGGGCTATGCCCATATAAATACAAATAAGACTTCCTTTTATCAATGTTTGAATGTGCATAAGAATTGATAAAAAGTTAAGTAGTTACATTGCTTGCGTGATAGCAGAAATGGAGATGTAATATACATCAATAACGATTATCGTGTAATAACATTAAGAAACCTTCATCCAGGCACAACCCCAGGTACAGGTTCCCAATTCACCTCCTACATCAAGTATTGTTGTAATCCAGGAGAAGAAGTTTCTTCTCAAGCAGATCAAGCCACCTGAGTTTGACAGGAGAGGTAGGTCCGTCCAAGTGGATGCTGAAATTCGGATTGAATCCATGGAGGATTACTTTGAAGTAGCCGGTACTGCACCCGCCAATCACGCTATGCTCGCCAAAGCTCACCGGCGAAGCCAGACTTTGGTGGAAGCAATGGTGCAGGGATCAAGGGATCGTGGAGGGATCCGTTACCTAGGAGAAGCTAAAGAAAGCCGTGCAGGGAAAATACTTACCACCTGCATATCGCATGCAGAAAATGAATGAGTTCTACGAGCTAAAATAGCTGGGACTCACTCTTGACGCATACTTTTTCAAATTTGTCTCACTTCTTAAGTATGCGCCGCAAATGGACATGACACAGTAGGTGTCCAAATTTTGTGCTGGTTTAAATCCACCAGTAAATACCCATCTCGAATCCATGCATCCATCAGATCTTCAAGATGCACTCATTCGAGCTGCGCCTATAATTCAGGAGGTGCAGTCCAGACCAAGGGGTAACAAAGCTTGGTCTTATAATGACCCGAACAGAGGAGCATTCAGACCTCAAATGAAGAGAGTTCAAGGTCATAATCAAGGATAAAGAAAGAAAGCAAGGACTCACAACGTCAACAACTTTGTTCCTACTCAAAGTAATGGCTGAAATCTTTGTTGTTTCCACTACAACGAACCCGGTCACTTCAAGAGGCAATGTCCCAAGCTTGGTGGAGGACATCGCCAAGCACCTTTCCAAGGAACGGGCCGTGGTCAAGGAGCTGCTATCTGAGGCAGAGGAAGAACCGCCTGCATTGCCAATAGGCAAATATGCAAAGAAGAAGAAGAATAAGATCCAACCATGGAAGCAGAATTTGAAAGGGTGACAGTCCATGCCACTCTACACAAGAAAGCGCCGAATTGCCAATTCTCGGACTATCAAGGTAAAAGTTTCAAGACCTTGATTGAGTGTGGCAGTACATTCCTTTATCTCACCAGCTTGTGCAAAAAGATTAGGAATAGCCACAATAGAAGCACCTACCTTGCTTGCGGAATTGACAAATGGTCGTGAGGTTACTTGTAACAGGATAACTGCTAAGGTGGAGTTCTTTCTGGTTGGAAGAAGACTTCAGTCAAATTCAAAGTCATGAATTTAGGTATCCACGAGTGTCTACTCGGAATGGATTGGCTTAAGCCTAATGACGCCCACATTCATTGTGGAAAGGATCAAGTTTCCTTTCGAAACTCTGAAAGGGAATTAGTCACAACTCAAGGTGAGGCTAGAGTGCCAAAAATCCAGTTGACCAAAATATCTTGGATCATAAAAGGAGTCAGAAAAGGATTACCTGTCTACTTGATCAAACTCAACAAGTTAGATCAGAAGCAAGAGTTTAGTGAAGGACCTTCTTGGCTAAAGTAATACGCGAACGTATTCCCTAAAGAGTTGATAGAACTCCCGCCTCAAAGAGAAGTGGATCATGAGATTAAGTTAGTACCAGGAGCTGCGCCAATTGCAAAGAGACCTTATAGAATGTCCATACTAGAAACAATTGAGCTGAAGGAACAATTCAAGCAACTACTAGATCAGGGCTACATGCATCCTAGCAGTTCACCATGGGGAGCTCCAGTACTATTCCAGAAAAAGAAAGATGGGACACTTCAACTATGTATTGATTACCGAGGATTGAATCAATCAATGGTCAAGAACAAGTACCCTATTCCTAGAATAGATGAGCTTCTTGATCGCCTTCAAGGTGCAAAGATCTTCTCCAAGATTGATCTTAGGTTAGGTTACTATCAGATAAGGATCAAGGAAGAAGATATCCCCAAGACGGCCTTCAATACAAGATATGGGCACTTTGAGTTCCTAGTTATGTCATTCGGACTTATGAATGCACCTGCCACCTTCAACAGGTTAATGCAGGATAACTTTAGGCCATATCTTGATGATTTCGTTCTTGTCTTCTTTGACGACACTTTAATCTATTCTAAACAGGAAGAAAATCATGAAGCCCAACTTCGGATTGTCCTTGAGACAATGAGGTCACATAAGCTGTATGCTAAGATGAAGAAGTGTGCATTCTTCAAACGCCAGATTGAATATTTGGGATTCATAGTATCAGCAGAAGGAATCTCAGTGGACCCAGCCAAGGTCAGAGATGTGCTAGAATGGCAAATACCAACATCTGTCAAAGAAATACACAGCTTTCTTGGATTGACAGGATGGTATAGGGTCTTCATCAAAAACTATGCTTTGATTGCAGCACCTCTGATGGACTTACTGAAGAAGCAAACTTCCATTGGATGGTCAACTCCCGAACAAAATAGCTTTGACAGATTGAAGAAAAGTTTGGTATCAGCACCTATTCTAAAACTTCCAAACCTCAATAAAGAGTTCAAGGTAGTAACTGATGCTAGCACACTTGCCTTGGGATGTGTGCTCATGCAGGAAGGTCATCCAGTAGCATACTCTTCAAGGAAATTGAAGAGTCATGAAAAGAATTATGCTACGAATGATTTGGAATTACTAGCTATCATCCATGCTCTAAAGCTTTGGAGACACTTGATCATAAGAGTCTCAAATGTATCTTTACCCAGAATGAGCTCAACATGAGGCAACGTCGGTGGATAGAAGTACTGGAGGAATATGACTTTGAAATCAAGTACCGACCAGGAAAAGAGAATGTAGTTGCCGATGCACTCCTTGCTATAGATTTTAGAGCACTATTTGGCTTTCTTTGATCAATGAATTAAAAGATAAATGGATATCTATACTTCAGGTTGAAGGCCTGAAGGGAGAGGCAGCTTCAGTTACCCCCGACTGCCTACCTGACCCTAACCAAGGGGGTTGTTAATTGCGCTGGGCAAGTGGACCGAACCCGCCATGAGAGGTCTCTCCATTGAGCGCTACTTGGAGCAGGAGGACTCTTGGGTGCCAAGGGGGGCTCTGGCCTTAAATCCCTCACCTTCCGGGCCCTTCACAAGAGGCTAACATGACTTGGGATTGGATCTTGAGGCTGGTATACTAGTCTACGGGTAGAAACTTGGATTAGTGATCCCTGTGGACTGTTGGATAGCCTTTGGGCGGATTGTGGATAAGCCTACGAGCTGGACTCTTTGTATTTCAAAGATAAATATGACAACATGTTAATAAGGAACTTGTCTGATATTGTTTTTCTATGTCAAGTGATAAGATTACGTGAAAGAATCAGTGCCTAACGGGTTAATTAAAGAAGCTGATTATTACATGTCCAACTAATGTGTTAGGTATTAAATAACTAAAACAACCCGAGGAATGTGCAGAGGTCCATCCTACGGATGGGTGGTCCCGGTTGGCCGAAAACTTTTCTCAAATCACGATGGACAGCAGGAAGATCGTCAAAGAACATGAACAACAAACCCGTTGACCTAGAGTTATGATTGAACCCGATTTACGATGTTTTAGGGGAATGGAATGGGACTATGCCTTATGGCAGAGAGGTTGAGCTTTGCATCCCTCTCGTTTCCCATTCTCCTTGAACCAAGTGCAGCGTGAATCCGCTTCGGACCTAGTGTTTTTGCGTAAAGTAGTTCGCTTGGGTCCGACGCTAGTTGCTGTTAGGAAATGACCAATAAGGAAAACCCTAATTCAGGTCGATCCTAAGTGGGAACAGCTAGAATACTTCCGCTATGTGGCAGACACAGAAAGCCCTAGATCGCAAACCCCGTAACATTCCATGGGAGTGCCGGGCGAAGCTTTCTAGACATCCTTTCCGATGGACTGCTAAGACGTTTCCTGAAGATACAAGTGGACACGTTACAAAAATGTACCTTTGCTGCCAGCTCCTCTGAGTGTGACTATGCCTATGGCTAGTCAGTTGGCTCCACCAAATGTTGGAGGCCAAGTTTTGAACCCTAATGTTGTTCTTGTGAGTTAATAACCAATGCCCAATCAAATTGTTAGGCCAATGGAACGACGGATAGACGATCAAGGCTATGAGTCGAGTGCCTCTGATATTCTTGGCGAAGTGAAGGATATGATGAAGCACTACACTGACATGATTTCTGAACAATATCGGCAAATAGATGTTGACGTTAATTTCCTGAAGAAGCAGCAAAATCTGATAGGGAGTCGACGCCCCGAAGAGGGTGGTCCCTCAATATTCAGCTGTAAGTGGTGTGGCGGACAACATTTCCCTAGAAACTGTCCAAATCTTAAATGTGATATTTGTGGGAAGTTGGGCTACTTAGCCACTACCTATTGGAGTAAGATTAGTTCCCTCCAACAAGGGAGTAAACAGCCAGGCCCAGTTAATCATAGAGCGCAAGGTAGTAACCTCCAGCAAAATGATGGACCAAAACAAATATTGCAAAGGGGAAAGGCCACTGTAGAGGAGTTGCCACAAGGCAATGGAGTCAGCCTTATCGAGGCTATACACATCAATGCTGTTGAAACCTCTGACCTACGAGCCGTGACAAGAGGCCAAAAGGCTAAAGAGGGTGATAAAGATAATGAAAAACCGGTCGAGGAAAACCCTAAGCAAGGGGATAAGGGGACGCAAGTCCTGAATCCTGGCATGGAAGGTGGACCTCTAAGGCCTGTTGACAAAAAAGTCGATCCTAAGAAGGATGAGGAAGTGCCAAGAAAGAAGGCAAGAGCTAAAAAAGAAGCACCAAAGCTGGTCCCGAGACCAAAAGAAAGGATGGTTTGCCGAGAAAGAGAGCTTTGGCTACCTATCATGATTTTGATTTAGCAAGTTCTCTTTGCAAAGTCAAACCAAATGTAAACCTCTTAGAGTTGATTAAATTATCTCCAGGAGTACGCAAGGAATTCAAGAGGATCCTGCGTATTGGGTATATTGTGGAACCTTTGAGCATAGCACGAGTAGGGGAAGATTGGTTTGATCATGCTGAAAAGAATTGCCCTAGGGTTCCAGCATACGTGGATGGAATATTAGTAGAGCATGCTATCGTAGACACTAGGTCCTCTGTCAATATCATGAGTTCAGAGTTGATGGAGAGGTTGGGTCTAGGAATCCAAAAAGATAGCTCCACCCTTCTTAGAATGGCTGATGATAGTCTAAGGCAACCAGAAGGTTGCATTACTAAAGTTCATGTTACAGTTGCAAGTGTAGAATGTTTCTTGGACTTTAGGGTGATAAGATTTGCAAGACGTCCTAGCTATCGAGTCCTGCTAGGTAGACCTTAGATCTTATGAATAGACTGTCAAGTCAATATACCCACCAGTCGAGTGGTTCTAGGTAGAGGTGCTAATCGAGTAATAGTCAATGCTTACCTTGAGTCTCCTCAAAGTGAGAGAGCTCCTTTATCCTCTACTGAATTAGAGATAGCAGATGATCCATCTGGTAGTGAGACATCATCTAGTGATGAATCTAAAGAGGGGTCCACTACAGAGGATATTTATCAAATAACTCTAAATGATCCAATAGAGCCACAAGATAGGATAAGAGACGCGGATGTGATTGAGTTGGACCTTGGCACACCGAATGATTCGTGGCCAATTAAATTAGGTTCCATGTTCAGTTCAGCAGAAAGGGAGGACTATGTGTCCTTGATTCAAGAATTCTGTGATATCTTTGCTTGGAGCTGAGAGGCATTTCTCCCAGCCTGGCTGTTCATACTATTCCTGTAAAAGAAGGTAGTCGTCCTATGCGTCAAAAAGCAAGGCGTATGCCTTTTGAATTGAGGGACGGGTTGTTTGAGGAGTTACAAAAGTTAAGGAAATCTCGTTTAATCTTCTCTGTATAGCACACAGAATGGTGTTCACCAGTTGTCATCAAGAAGAAGAAAAATAACCAGATCCGACTATATGTAGATTTTAGAGAACAGAATAAGCAGATGGTTAAGGATTACTACTTGTTGCCATTTATTGACCAGATTTTGGATCAATTAGCGAGTAGGAAAATATATTCGTTTATGAATTGCTTTGCGGGTTATAACCAGATGGAAATTGCAGAGGCGGACAAGTTGAAAACAACTTTTATTACTGTCTTTGGTACTTTTGCGTACCATGTGATGGCCTTTGGTTTATGCAATACACCTGGATCATGGCAATGAACAGCAGACAAGACCTTTGGTGACATCTCCCCAGATGAGTTGAAAGTATTTATCGATGACCTGGGGGCAGCCACTGTAAGGGAAAGGATGTTGATTATCTTAAGAAAGTGCTTTGAGCGCTGCAGACAATTTTGTATCGCTCTTAACCCACGAAAATGTGTCTTTGGAGTGCCTTATGGGCTATTGCTAGGCCATGTGGTCAGTTCAATAGGGATCGCAACTAACCCTGAAAAGATCAAGGTTATAGTCATTATGAGTCCACTGTGCACTCCGAAAGAGGTACATAGCTTTCTGTCATCAATAGGGTACTATTGGAGGTTTATAAATGCCTTGGCAGAAAGGACGTTGCCACTTACTAACTTATTATCCTTTAGCTGTCTATTTGTATGGAGCGACCCTTGTAAGGTAGCTTTTGAGGATTTGAAAGAGGAGCTAGTAAAAGCACCAATTTTAAAAGCACCTAAAAGAGGCGATGTATTTTACATATTTTCAACAGCCACCATGCATAGTATCAGCTGCTATTTAGCCCAAATCTGGGAGGAAAAGTGGTATCATCTGATAGCTTTTGCTAGTCAAAAATTGGGCATATCAAAAAGTAACTACACCTACATGGAGAAGTTGTGCCTTGCGATGGTCTTTGCGACTAAAAAATTCAGGTACTACATCCTCTATGAGAAGGTAGTTTTCTATATGAAGGCAGAAGGGCTTAGATTGCTTATGAACAAGCTGCAATTGCTTGATCATCTAGCAAAGTGGTTAATCACTTTGCAGGATCCGATTATGAGATTAAGAGTAAGCCACCGAGGTTGCAGGGGATTGTGGAATGCCTTGTGGATTTGAGGGAGCCGAAAGAGACTTTGGCTAAAGGAAGTGATATTGAAGAAATGTTTAAAATTGATACAGCTTCTATCCCATCTTGGTATGCTGCTATCACGCATTATCTATAAACAGGAGAGACTAGAGCTAGTTTATCAAAATCAGAAAAGAGGAAAATTAGACAATAGGCTGTGAAGTTTTCCTTGATCACAGGAACACTATTGTTGAGTGTTGAAATGACTTGTTTCTTTGGCTGATTTTTGTTGTTTTTGAGAGCTGAACGGTTGATTTTATGAGATGATTGATTGGTTTGGAGGTGGTTTGAGAGTGTTTTGGATGATATTGACTGTGTTTTGGAAGGTCATGATGTTTATTAGTGGTTCTGTGATGTTCTGATAGGTTCTGATTGGTTCTGTATACCTTCTGTTTTGGTCTGTTTTGTTCTGATTGCCTTTGGTAAGGAGGGATGGAGTATTGATTGATGAAGATTGAGATCTTGAGAAAGCTTATTGAATGGTTTGTGAGAGTTTGGAATGGTTTGAGTATGAGTTATGTGGTTTTGATGACCTTCTATAACCTTCTGTAGGTCTTCTGTAGAGCCTCTGTTTCTATTCTATTCTATTCTGTACTGTAGTTGTTCTAGTACTGTTTTGTGACTGTTCTGTATGCTTCTGTATGTGTTCTGATGGATGAGAGTGTAGCTTGGGAAAGTTTTTTAGCCTTGGAAAGAGGTGAATACAAGTGCAAAAGAGCTGAAAGAAGTGAAAGAAGTAGTTGTTGAAGACTCAAGTGAAGACTAGAGTGAAGTGACAGTAGTGAGCTATGAAAAGACACTGTAGTGGCTCTGGTGACTCTTCATATCAGACATACCTCTTGGGAGGGGTATCCACGACCTAAGAAGGATTATTGAGAGTGATTTTTGAGAGATTGTAGTGAGGATATGATGTATTATTGATGGAGAGAGAGTGTGTGTGTCAGAGATAGCCAATTCTACTGAAACAGAGTGATTATATATGAGAGATTGAGAGAGAAGACTATGAAGATATTGAAGATGAATACTATGTGATGTATTTCCATTCAAAGATGGTGTATTCCTTTGCTTTCTTTGTTCTATTGATGGATTTTGTGAATATATTGAAGAATATGGTTGATTCTATCAAATCCGTGGGAGATCTACATGATGATGTATGAAGATTTGTTGTGCCTGGTGTTCTTTTCTTCATTGTGATCATATGAAACATAATAAACAATCTTGTTGATGTTACAAGATAGATTTTCTTGCAAGATAATTCCCGTTTCCTTGGTGTTCCTCTTGGGGCTCCATGTTTTTTGTGCACAACCGGGGAAACTTGCCATCAACAAGCACCAGAAGAGGCTGAAAATGAAGGAAATGGCATTGCCAAGAAGAGAAGAATTCAATGGATGCTTGTAAAGTTCCTTCTTCCACTGAAGAGTTGGAATTTCTCATAATCAGATCCACTTTCCACAAGAACTTCATCCCACAATGGTGGAAACACATCACCATCATGATGCATGCTCTATGTGGTGGACAGTTTCCTCTTCTTGTTGAAGTAGCAGAAACTTGCATTTTGGTGGCAAACTGTTTGGGGACAAACTGAAGAGCAGAAACAGAGAGAATGACCATCCATGGAAGATTTGGCATTCATTGAGAAGTTTCCAGACAACATCAAGTGGGAGATTGTGAAGAAGCTTCAGGAGTCTTGGTCTGTAGAGGTTCACAAGGACAAGAAGGAAAAGAGTTGGAATTTGTTCGTGGATGCTCAACAGCAAGATACATGGGATGCTTGGTGTACTGATAATCTTCTGTTTGTTCAATTAGCAACCCATTGGAAGTTGGTAGACAGAGTGTTTTTCACAACATATACTATTGAAACCATCAGAAGTTGGCATTACTATGATGATGGCACCACCACAATGCTCAGACGTATGCATTTTGACACCTTCAGAACCGAATACCTTCCTCTGTGTAGTGGAATGAAAGAAAAATTCAGGGACGTTGAAAAGAAAGAAGTAGAAGAAATGTTGGCAAGAGAGTCCTCCAGAGACTGAAGCCTTCTGTTAACCCTCTGTGGAGCATTAACAACATAGTGGAGCCAACCCCCTGATGAATGATGCAATAAAGAGGCAAGGGTTAGAACGAGTCCAGAGGTACATGAGAAGAGAGAAAGCAAAAATCAAGGTTGAGAACGAGCTCGCAACAGAAGCCGCCTTTGACGCCCTTGGGGAACTCTTTACAGAAGTCCCAATGGCACATCAAGCCCTTCCTCCTCCTGCTGGAGGTCCACTTCCAAGCCAGATCCGTCCTGGAAATATTGATGACAGGCCAGCGAATGTAATCCCATTGCCAATTTTTAAGGGAGAGTACAATGAAGACCTCGATCTTCATGTAGCAGAGTTTATGGTACCATGTGTGGCTAACAATGCCAGAACCCCTGAGCATTGGTTGGCAATATTCCCCGCCACTTTCAAGGGCGCGGCATTTCAATGGTATGAGAGACAAGCAGCAGGAACTTTTGGCACATGGGACGGCCTGAAGTTGGCCTTCCTCACTAAATTCATGCGTGAAGGTTTTGAAGAGCAGATGCGAGAGGAATTTATGAACCTAAGTCAGTCCTCTGGAGAAAGAGTAGAAGCTTATGTCTCACAAATGGAATCCATCCTGAAGAGATAGACAAACCATAATCTAGATGATGGCATTCAGAAGGGAGTGTTTCTCAAAGGATTACAACCAAAAGTCCGTAAGTTTGTGGAGCTGCAAAGACCAGCCACCCTGCAAGCTGCAACAACAGAAGGTGCAAGACTGTACGATGTGTTGAGATATCGAGCTCCACTCGTGATACGCCAGGGTGACCGTTGTGTATTTATGTCACCGACTTGTCAGTTGCAGACGCGGTTGGTACACCGCCCATGAATAATAGCTATATGATAGCTATCCTTATCTACTCTAGTTCGTGGCTCAGTTAGTATGCCACCTTAGTTAGTTGAGTTTGGTTTGAGACCCATATATAGGGTTCTTCTATTTCTTTGTACTTGAGTTCTTTTGGCTTCCACAACTAAGAAGAGGAAAACTATTTTCAGCCTCCACCCTTGTGTGTATTCCCCCATTGTGTAAGCAAGAAAGCTACAAGTGAGACTCCTTCCTTCTCTCCCACAATCTTGACATGGTATCAGAGCCTTGTTCGTGGTACAGAGCTCAAGAAAGCAAGCCAAGCTCGCGGTGTTCTGGTAAGAGGAGCAGTGTTGCTTTCATTTTCTGTTTTGGGAGCAGATCTCTGTAGGTAGCACAGCCGGAAAGTGCAGGAGTGCATTGTCTCAGGTTGAGACGCCCTTCGCGGTGAAGCAAGAGGGCAGTATATGCTGCGGGTTGGGGCTTTAGCCCTGGGCGACCTTGTTTTTTTTATTTGAGGCCATTTCGGGACCTGTTTTGGAGGCGGAAGTTTTCTGCACGCACTTAGGAAAAGGCCCAATTTTATGCTGTGCAGCCACTGTTCTACAGGTCGGTGAAAAGTTACTGTAGAAATTGCATCGTATGCTTGTGCGCAGAGACATTGGGAGTTACAGAATCATCCCTGTTGCCTGTTGATGCAAAATTGTCACTAGGAAGTGACTGTGTGGTCAAATACCACTTTCGCCAGTTTTGCAGATTTTCCCTTGTGAGGGTGAAGCTGTGTTTTTTGCAGTGATAGAATTTTTTGCAGTCTTCTGTAATGGCATCTGATTCTCTTTCACAGATTGTCACTGAAAAGCTTGACAAGAACAACTTCCAAGCATGGAAATTTAGAATGACGAATTTTCTTATGGGAAAAGAATATTGAGAATTTGTTGCAGGAAATGAAGAAGAACCAGTTCTTCCTCATGTTCCCAATCAACAACAAATGCAGGCATTTAAAGCATGGCATGAGAGAGCCAGGAAAGTTATGTACTGGCTGTCTATCAGCATTTCAGACTCTATGATTGTGCATATTCAAGATGCAAGTACACCAAAGGAGGCATGGGATACTTTGTCAAAAATGTATAGCACAAATATGCAAGCCAGGAAAATGCAGCTCAAGCAAGAGTTACACAATGTGCAAAGAGAAAGTATGAGCATCAATGACTACCACATGAAGGTGAAGAAGATTGTAGATGCACTTGCTTCCATTGGGTTGCCAGTGAAAGATGATGATTTAGTTTCTGTGACCTTGAATGGTCTAGGAAAGGATTATGCACAGTTTTGGACATCCATTTCAGTTCGTGAAAGATTTCCTGATTTTGAGGAGTTGATTGCTCTTCTAATTTCTGAGGAGCAGAGAAATGGTGGTGCATCTTCTTCAGGAGGAACTTCAAAAGAAGCTGTCTTCTACTCAAATGCTGGAAGAGGTAGAGGCAGAGGTAGAGGAGGCCGATTTGGAGGCCGTGGCAGAAATCAGAATATGCAGCAAACTCAAGAAAACTAGTCCTATGGAGGAGGACGTGGTAACTCTAGAGGCAGGGGGAGCCAAAGAGGTCGTGGTGGATGGCAAAGAGGCCAAAATGCAAATAGTAATGTTGAATGCTATTACTGTGGTAAAATGGGTCATATGGCTAAAGACTGCTATAAAAAGCAGAATGACATCATGAATGGAAAACGGCAACAAGGGAATTATGCATCTTCTAGTAGACAGGGTGATGACAGAAATGAGCATTTGTTTATGGTGCAACACATGAATAATTCTGTGACAAGTGCAGAAGAAAGCAATGATGTATGGTATGTTGACTCAGGTGCATCAAACCACATGACAGGTCATGCAGAATGGATGGAGGATGCAAGGAAAATGGAAAAACCAGGATTTGTGGAGACTGGTGATGATACTGCACATCCTATTGTGCAGATTGGAAAAATTCATTTGTCTATGCAGGATGGGAAAAAGAAATACATGTCCGATGTATTTCATGTCCCGAATATCACCAAGAATCTGGTTTCTATTGGTCAAATGGTTGAGTAGGGCTTGCAGGTCAGATTTAATCCTCATGGATGCTTTGTTGAGAATATGAAAAATAAAGGTCGCTTGATAGCAAAAGGAAAGAAGAAGGGCAGAATGTTTACATTGGATGCAGACATGTCTGAATTGAGTGCAGCAATGTTTGCACATGGGACCAGTGTAGTTGCAGATATTGATATCTAGCATAAACGCATTGGTCATGTTAATGTACAGCGACTTAAATCAATGCAGGCCCAAAATATTGTTGCAGGTTTGCCGAAATTCAAGGTTGCAGAAATGCATAAGGTATGTGAAGCCTATCAGTTTGGAAAACAGGCAAGGAAACCATTTCCTAGACATGTTCAAGAGAGTAAGAAGCCATTGGAATTAATCCACTCTGATGTGTGGACTACTAAAGCTGCATCTCTTGGAGGCTGTCATTATTTTGTCAGTTTTATTGATGACTATAGCAGAAAAGTTTGGGTGTATTTTATGAAAAAGAAAAGTGAAGTTTTTGGGCATTTCAAACCTCTTAAAGCGATGGTTGAAAAAGAAACAGGCTTGCAAATAAAATGCCTAAGGTCAAATGGAGGGGGAGAGTACCTCTCAAATCAGTTTGCAAGGTTCCTGCAGGAGCATGGCATAAAGCAGCAATATTCATGCAGTCATACCCCACAACAAAATGGAATTGCAGAAAGAAAAAACAGGCATATTGGAGAGGTATCTCGTGCCATGCTCAATGAAAAAGACTTGCCAGATTTTTATTGGGCTGAAGCAGTTGCTACAGCAGTCTACATAATGAACAGGACTCCCACTGCAGCAATACATGGAATGACTCCAGAGGAGAGGTATACTGGTAGGAAACCAGATATTTCTCATTTGAGAATTTTTGGTTGCATTGCCTATGTACATGTGCCAGATGAGTTGAGATCCAAGTAGAATCCAAAAGCTGAGAAGTGCATCTTCATTGGTTACTCTCTGTAGCAAAAAGGGTATAGATGCTATAACCCTTCTACTCGTAAGTTTACAGTGAGCAGAGATGTTGTTTTTGATGAGATGAGTAGCTGGTATAAACCAGTAAATGTGATTGATGATGTAGATGCACAAAATGGTAATGCTGCATAGAACTCACAGCAGCAGTCACAAAATATTAGTGGACCTAGAGCGTCCTCTAGCAGTGGTTCACATTCTTCGCCATGGACAGCAGGCAGATTGAGATCAGGAGAATCTTCTCAAAGTAATGCAGATAGTGGTATGCAGGTATCACGAAAAGGAAAAAGAGAAGGTTGATCAGCCCATGTTTGATGTGAATGCAGGTCACTCTTATGTGGATGGTGAATCGAGTGGCTCAGAACAGAGCATTGATGAAGAGTTGGGTATTCCTTCTATTGTTACACCTAGAGTAAGGAAGACCAGGGATGTTTTGAGAGCACCTGGGAGTGAACCTACTTTGCATAGGTCTACAAGAGCTAGGTATCCTGTGGATAGGCTAAAATATGATGGATTTACAGCCATTCACTATGCATATATGGTCAAAGTGATACAGGAACCAGAACTCACTTCTTTTGAGCAAGCCATGGGAAAAGAAAAATGGGAGAAAGCCATGGATGAAGAAATGGATGCCTTGGAAGCAAATGCTACATGGGAATTGGTACCTTTGCCTAAATGTAAAAATGCAATTGGCTGTAAGTGGGTTTATAAGGTGAAGCACAATGCAGATGGTTCTGTGAACAGATACAAGGCAAGATTAGTAGTCAAGGGGTATGCACAAACATATGGCATTGACTATGAAGAAACATTCAATCCAGTTGCAAGGATGGCAACCGTAAGAACAGTCATTGCTATGGCTGCATCAAAGGGATGGTCTTTACATCAGATGCATCTAAAGAATGCCTTCTTGCATGGTGATTTGCAAGAAGAGGTCTATATGGAGCAGCCACCAGGTTATGTGCATGCTGTTCATCCTGAGTTTGCTTGCAGGTTAAAGAAAGCCTTGTATGGCTTGAAGCAAGCACCTAGAGCATGGTCTGACAAGATAGGACAGTATCTTGTCACTATTGGCTTTCAGATTTCCAAGGCAGATTTCTCACTTTATGTGAGAAAAACAGAGAAAGGTATTATGCTGCTTGTCATTTATGTTGATGATTTGATTATGACAGGTGACAGTGATGAAGATATCCTTCATGTGAAAAAGCTATTGAAGCAGAAGTTTGAGATGAAGGATTTGGGAGAGCTGCGTTATTTCTTGGGCATTGAGGTGATTAGATCACCAAGTGGGATACAGCTCTTGCAGGGGCAATATGGATTGGACATGCTGTCCAAATATGGGATGACAGGCTGTAAACCTATTTCAGTTCCTTTGGAGCAGAATGTGAAGCTGAGCACAGATGCAGGTGAGCTTCTAGAAGACCCTACTATGTACAGATGCATAGTAGGAAGTTTGATTTATATGACCATTACCAGGCCAGATTTGAGCTATGCTGTTGGATTGGTAAGTCAATTTATGCAGGCTCCAAGGAAACCACATTTGGATGCGGCTAGACGCATACTCAGGTATGTGAAGTCCACATTGCAGTATGGACTATTTTATGAGACTGGGGTTCAGATACAGTTGCATGGATACACTGATGCTGATTGGGCTGGTAGTATTTCTGATAGACGATCTACCAGTGGATATGTGTTCTCTTTTGGGAGTGCTGCAGTCACTTGGAGCAGCAAGAAACAGCCTACAGTTGCCTTGTCGAGCACAGAGGCTGAGTACAGGGGTGCAGCAATGGCTGCATGTGAGGTAGCTTGGTTGCATAAGCTACTTTATGATATGCATCAGTCTACAGATGGGCCAGTTGTCATTTATTGTGACAACATGAGTAGTATACACTTAGCAAATAACCCAGTCTATCATGCTAGAACAAAGCACATTGAGGTGCATTATCACTATGTGAGAGAGAGGGTTTTACTAGGTCTTATTGATCTAGTTTATGTCAGCACAGAGGATCAGGTAGCTGACATATTCACGAAGGCATTGGACGCAAAGAAGCTGCGCAAGTTCAGAGACCTGCTTGGTGTGCAGGAGTTGGGATTGAGCTCGAGGGGGAGTGTTGAGATATCGAGCTCCACTCATGATACACCAGGGTGACCGTTGTGTATTTATGTCACCGACTTGTCAGTTGCAGACGCGGTTGGTACACCGCCCATGAATAATAGCTACATGATAGCTATCCTTATCTACTCTAGTTTGTGGCTCAGTTAGTATGCCACCTTAGTTAGTTGAGTTTGGTTTGAGACCCATATATAGGGTTCTTCTATTTCTTTGTACTTGAGTTCTTTTGGCTTCCACAACTAAGAAGAGGAAAACCATTTTCAACCTCCACCCTTGTGTGTATTCCCCCATTGTGCAAGCAAGAAAGCTACAAGTGAGACTCCTTCCTTCTCTCCCACAATCTTGACACGATGAAGTGGAAGCTAGATTAGCGATGAATACAGGAAGAGGAGTCCTACCTTCTTTGATGCCAGGAATGATGTATCCACCAAATGCAGTCGCAGGGACTGTCCCCTACCCTTACCAACAGATGCCCCCAGTATCACAATACAATGCACCAAATCCACATTGGCCACAATCCATTCCTCAAATGATGGTTCAACCACAACAACAATGGTCCCAACCAATTTCCTCAATGCCAAATCAGCAGCAACAGTGGAATCCTACCAACTGGAGTCAACAGCCAACAGTTCAAACAGGAGCTCTGAATCAGAACCAGAACAGAGACCCCTCTGTACCAGCCCAACCGGTTTATGCAGTGATTACAGAGACTCCTCAAAACCCTCCTGTTAGTATCTCCCGAGGAGAAAGCTTGAAGGATTACTTATCCAACTTAGTTGCAAACATCAAAAAGGAGTTGATGGATGTGATTACAGAACAACTACAGACTTTGAAAGTGAATATCGCTAGCATATCCAATGTTGCAGGAGCAGGAAGAGATGTGATGCAGTCAAATACTTGGTGTGGTAAGTGTCATCAAGCAGGCTATTTAGCCACTGAATGCACACAAAAACCAACCATCCCTGGAGCTTTCTGTTCCTACTGTTTGCGGAAGAACCATACAGAGTTCATTTGCTCTCTGAAGGAGATGCATGATAGGAGAAGGAAGGAAGAAGACGCAAGATTTAACTTGCTGGAATCCAAAATGACAACACAGGATATTGGACCCAAGCCTAGAGAGTTTGGTCCTAATTTCGGACCCAGAAGATTTCCCTCTCAAAGTTACAGAGGAAGACAGTCTGGCGGTGGTCAGAGAACAGAAGTGGAGTGTTATAGATGTGGAGAAAAGGGGCACATTTCACCAAATTGTCCAAGTCCCAGAAGGTCAGTGGATTAAAAGCCCTTATGCAGTCGATGCAAAGGAGAAGGCCACACTGCAAAAGACTGTCCAAGCCCAGCCCCAGTGAAAAACAGTGCTACTGATAGTCCCCAAGAGCCTACCTCCAATTTAGTGGAATTGGAAGTTACTGCCTTCACTCGTGCAAAGCAGAAGGAACTACCTATCCAGAAAGAAAATAACCCTCCAACCAAAATAGTGAATTTCAATCTTCCACTAGAAGAACAGAACAAAACAGAGCCTGACAGTGCCGTACAAAGCACTACAGTGCCACAGAGAGTTACAGAGACAGTTCCAGAGACAGGACCAGAGGTCCAGGAGACAGAAGAGGGGGAAGTGCCACAAGTGGCAGAAGAAGTTTCTGTAATTCCTCTGTTGGAAGAAAGAGGAAAAATGAAAATGGGTGTTGCCCCATTCCCTAACCGATTAGAGAAGCCAGTGGATCCTATTAAAGAATACGATCTAGTTAGAGATCTAGATACCTTTAAACCAAATCTCACATTCCGATAATTATTGATGTTGTCTCCCAGTTGCAGAAAAAGGTTCAAAAGTATACTGACAAGAAGACGTGGATTAAGGATTGCTCCCTCAACAGCAACAAAGTCCAACAAAGTTCCAGAGCCTGTCAAAGAAGTGGACGCGGCTAACGCCTTCCTAGATCTGGGTACTCCAGAGACTGGCGTGTGGATAGAAGGTTGCTTCATTGCAAATGCATTGATTGATGGTGGTTCATCAGTGAACATCATGACGGATGTGACAATGAAGGATCTAGGCCTACAAGGTGTGCAACCCACCCAATGGCTCATCAGACTGGCGGATCAGAGTAGAATCAAGCCTTTGGGCATTCTCCCATATGTGAAGACTACAGTGGCTGGAAAAGATTATTGGCTAACCTATCTGGTGGTGAAGCCAAATTCTTATGGTACATCCTACCCTCTGCTACTGGGCAGACCATGGCTTTTTGAAGCCCGAGCAAGGATTAATTGATTCAAAGGAACCTTGACTTTGGGTAGAGGACCCAACAAAGTGGTGCTGAAACTGTATGGTTCTCAAAAAGGACATGGATCCACCTCCTTGGAATTATCTTCTGACTCCCCTAATGAGGCTACAGATGGAACATCAGCAGATGAGGATGCTGTCAAATAGATCCTTCCCAAGAAAACAGTGGCACATTCCTTAACAGTGGATACTGTAAGCCGACTTCCAAAAGATCCAAAGCCATTATCAATGGGTGAATACTTCCTACCTGAACTAGGAATGACTTCTAAAATCACTTCTGACAGTGAGATAGAAGCATGGATGTACTGCTCTCCCTGTTACATGGCCATAGCAGAGCCAGAGACAGAGGCAGAAGAGGAAACGGAGAATCTGTTCTTCTATTACAGAGCTCCTACAAAAACAGAAGCAGAAACAGAGATAGAGACAGAGACAGAAGCAGAGACAGAAACAGAGACAGAAGAGGATGGATATGATATGGACGAAGAAGGATATGAAAGTGAAACGGAAGAGTATATTCCACCCGAAGAGGATATATATGAAGAAGAAGTTCCAGAAGCATCAGAAGCAGACGAGCTCATGCTATGGGATAGAATGGTGATGGTACCATTTGGTCTGGTAAATGGATCTTCTCATATGCAAAATCTTTATAAGAAATGGGTTAAGAAGAACAAGCCGTCTTTCAACAGTGGCTCATGCCGTCCTAACCCATCTTTGCCAAAGAAAGATGATGATGATGCACGGTGCCAACAAGCACCAGTCCCACAAACCCAATAGGCATCAGAGGGTCCCTGTTATGTGACATTCCTGGATGCATCATCAGAAGATGAGTCTTCAAGCCAAGAGGTAATTAATTTTGAAACCAAACCCAAAACGGCTCTAATCCCATTCCAACATCTCAAGGAGCAAATTAAGTCTCCACCAAAAGAAGAAGTGGGTTCTAGTGGGACATCAGAAGAGAATATCACTCCCTTGAAGGAGTTGCATCTGTATCCAGAAGCAGTCCATGGGACCTTCATCCGTGAAGTAGAAGGTGAAAGGCAGTTAACTTTTGTGGATGCAGAAGGCACTAAATGCCACTTGAAGGTGGGTAGCAATCTCCCAGAAGAGGAGTTGTCAACCTTGTACAACTTGTTGAAAGAAAATTTGGACGTGTTTGCACGGTCCTACAAAGACCTAAAGGGGATTGATCCCACAATATGTCAACATCATATTGACTTGGAGCCTGATGCCAAGCCAGTACGGCAACGACAGAGGCGAATGAACCCAAATTATTCCACATTGATGAAAGCAGAGCTGCTGAAGCTTCTGGAAGCCGAGTTCATCTATCCAGTGGCAAATAATGAATGGGTTTCACCCATCGTGGTTGTACCCAAGAAGAATGGCAAATTGCGAATATGTGTGGATTTCCGCAAGCTCAATTCCAAGACGAAGAAGGATCACTTTCCTATCCCTTTCACAGACCAACTGTTGGACACAGTGGCAGGACATGAGCTTTATTCCCTTCTAGATGGATTCAACGGATACAACCAAGTCCAAATCGCAGAAGAAGACCAGTCCAAAACAACCTTCACCATAGAATGGGGGACCTACGCTTACCGAGTGATGCCGTTTGGACTCTGCAATGCCCCTGCTACTTTCTAGCGAGTCATGATGGCCGCATTTCAAAATCATCTGCATGACTTTATTGAGGTATATTTGGATGACTTCTGTGTTTATAGTTTGATCCGTGAACACTGGGAACACCTGGAACAATGCTTGGGAGTATGGGATTTCCCTCAACCCCGACAAATGCATCTTTGGGGTGTCTTCTGGAGTTCTGTTGGGCCACATTGTCTCTGCACAAGAGATATCAACGGATCCTGCAAAGACCGAAAAGATTGCAGCTCTGATAGCACCCACCAACCTCAAACAATTGAGGGGATTCTTAGGCCATGTGGGTTACTACAGAAGGTTCATAGCTCATTTTGCAACAAAGGCAACCTCCTTGCACAAGCTTCTGAGGAAAGATGCAGAGTTTACTTGAACGGAAGAATGTGACAAAGCCTTCCACACTCTGAAGAAGTGTCTGATTGAGGCACCCATTCTACAACCTCCTGATTGGACGAAGGAGTTCCATGTACACACTGATGCATCTATTGAAGGCTTAGGCGCAGTTCTCTGCCAAAAGGGCTCCTCTAAGCTGGATCAACCCATCTATTATGCAAGCCGAAAAGTCACTGATAGAGAACGGAACTATACAGTGACAGAGCTGGAGTGCTTGGCAATGGTGTTTGCCCTAGAGAAGTTCCGTCATTACCTCCTATCCACCCACTTTAAATTTTATGTGGATCATGAGGCCCTGTCCTTCATGATGAAAAAAGCAGATGTGAAAGGACGAATGATGAGATGGCTCCTTCTATTCCAGGAGTTCGACTTTGAGGTGATTACTAAGCCTGGTCGTTCCCATGTTCTGGCTAATCATCTGTCACGTATCCCACAAATTGCAGACGAGGAGCAGGATGATCCAGACCTTCCTGATGCTTTCCTATTCTTGGTAGAAACTGTAACTCCCTGGTATGCAAACATTGCCAATCTGTTGGCAACCCAACAGTACCCTCCTAGCATTTCTAGTCGGGAAAGGAAGAAGCTCATGCTAGAATTAGCCCCCTACACCCTGCTAGGCGGTGCACTGTACAAGAAAGGCAAAGATGAAGTGCTCCGAAGATGTGTTGCAGGAAATGAGATTGGGATTGTTCTGAAGGCTTTCCATGACGAGCCATGTGGAGGCCACTTTGCAGGAGAAGCTACAGCCAGGAAGGCTTTGCTAGCAGGTTATTAGTGGCCTACCATTCATAAGGATGCCTATGATTACTGTAAAAGATGTGATGCTTGTCAGAGAATGGGGAAACCCACAAAGACAAGTGCCATGCCACTACAACCTATCCTTCCCCTGAAGCCGTTTGAGAAGTGGGGCATCGACTTCGTAGGCCCAATCGATCCTCCCACCAGAAGGAAACAGAACCGATACATCCTCGTATGTACGGATTATGTCACAAAGTGGTGTGAAGCTAAAGCCCTAAAGCGGGACGATGGTAACAGCGTGGCCCTGTTCATGTATAAGAATATCATCACCCGTTTTGGCAGTCCCTTAGAGCTGGTAAGTGACAGAGGCACTCATTTCATTAAAAAAGTCATGGAAGAATTGACAAAGTTGTATAAGATCCGCCATCGTAAGTCCACTCCTTATTACCCCAGAGCCAATGGCCAAGTCGAAGTCACCAATCGCATCCTCTGCTCAATTCTGACAAGAACAATTGTCGCACATCATCGTGATTGGGACGATCGACTTACAGAGGCCCTCTGGGTATACAGAACCTCCCATAAAGCAGCAACAGGACAGACACCATTTTAGTTGGTGTATGGTACAAAAGTTGTTTTCCCTATTGAACTGGAATTACCCTCTTTGAGAGTGGCTATCAAAGAGCGTTTGGGGGACGATGATTCACTACAACGCCATCTCCTGCACCTGGAATGTTTGGACGAAACTCACAGGATGGCTCTACAGTGCATGGAAGCCACACAAGCTCGACGTAAGGCTTACCATGATAGCTTCATCAAGCACAAGGAGTTCAAAGAAGGTGATTTGGTCCTAGCCTATGATTTACGATTTGGCAAGTTTCCTGGCAAGCTCCAACAGCGGTGGATGGGCCCATATAAGGTACTTGCCGTCAACCCTAATGGCTCTGTCCAAGTGCAGACCGTGATGCCTCTGATGATCCCTTTCTGATCAATGGATATCGCCTGAAGAAGTACTTCCCTCCTTGGGGATCTTGACAATTACGGTCACTTGGTCCTTTCCCTCGTTGGCGCCGCACTCTACTTCTTAAGATGCTACTTCTGATAGTCGTTCTTCAGTCACTCCTGATGAGCTGGACGCAACCCTCTGTCCCCTCAACCCCTACCTTCGAGCCGTGATCTCTTATCCTCTATTTTCCACCAGCGAGACAGTGGCGAGGTTGGTCTTGATACATGGTCTTTCTACCCTTCCCTTGCTTATTTCTAAGAAAAAAAAAGAAAAAAAAAACAAAAATACATATCGGTCATGGGAGACAAGGACTTAGGTCCCTGTCATGCCGACCTATTCTTCGAGAAAATGTGGAAACACCCTCGAAAATAGGGGAAAACAGGAAAAAAAAATATATTATGAGAGAAAAGAAAGAAATTCCCTGTCATAGCAGGCCTCATTCCAAGAAAAGGTGGCACACACCCTTGGGCGAGAAGCTGGCTGTGGAAAAGGTGGTAACACCCAGCAGTCCAGAAAGTGGATTCATTAATTGATATCCCCAGGATCCAATTCCGAAGCTGCCTCCCTTGGTACGCTGTGTCCTGGATCTCTCTGCAAAGTGCCTAACTGACCTCTAGCAGATGACATCTCTTCAACAACTGACGACGCGATCTTCATCGACAACCCCTTGAGTGCTGTGAGCTTTCATCCTAACCGGATGGGGAAGTGAGTATGGGTTGCCCTCTGTAAATATCAACAGAGTGTGAGACAGAGGGTGGGGCGAGAGACCAGTCTTTTTCCTTCAAATCAAATGAGAGGTGAGTAGTGTGACTGAAGTGCTGCACGCACGGGATACGCCTCTCAATGCACAAAGCACAATTTGTTCTGTGCACTGTACCATAAGGTTCCCTAGCCTTCCTTCTTGCACCGTATGCCGGCACAGGGCGGGATGCACCGTTGCACCATCAAATGCGCACAAGGTATACAACCTTTGCACAAGTGACTGTGAGGATTACATCAATGGGTTTCAGAAAAAGGATGCCCTCCTATATCTATCAACAGAGCGTGAGACAGAGGGTGGGCTGAGTATGACTGGAGTGTCTTCATTCAATTACAGAGAGGTGAGATTGAGGGACGTTACGACACTTGGAGTCAGGTATGTTCCAGTTTCCCTATGCACCCATGGGATGGGTCTCTATTGTCATCACAGGACACGTCACCCTGTTCTGTATACTGCACTATAAGGCTCCCTTGCCTTCCTTTTTGCACTTATGCCAGACGGGTTGGACGCACTAATGCACCATCAACTGTACACCCTGGCATACTCCCTCTACCCCATTCCCTTGTCGATTCCTAAACCGGGTACGAGACATGGGTTTTAATCATTTTTCCTCGAGAGATATTAGTGATGGGGTGAGTGACTGTTCTTTCATTCCATTTGAGTGACTGTGAGTTGAGTGCAATATCCCTCATCATCGACGAATTTCATGTGATTCCTTCCATCGACTACCTCCCTAGGTACTGTTGCGTGGTCCCTGCCATGACGGACGTGTGCCGAGAAGATGCCTTGGTACCTCCAGCAGTCGACAATAATACAGGACGTGCCATCGACAATCAACTGTGATTCTTAACAAAATGGGCCAAGTTTTTCTAACCCTACAACTTTGGTTTCTTAGTGACGTTCATGTTTTAAGTGTGGGGAAGTTAGTGGATGGTCTGTGGCGGGGTCCTAGGTCCCTGTTGTTCGGTTAACCCTATCCATTAAGGTCTTAAGTGTGGGGACGCGTCCCTGCGCGTCTACATTGCATACCCTTCTGCATATGCCTCAACCTGCTCATGCATCTATGCCATGACTTGCTGTTACCCTGATGGGGTCCCTTCCCACCCGACCGTTCATTTTCCACCCACCCTTGGGGCTATTTCCTTGCAGTTTTCCTTCATTCCATGCTTTTGAGGTCCTACCATGTGAATGCACCCTGTGTTCACTGAAGTCCAAATCCAACCTTATAGCCCTGTTCCTCTCTTTGAACTGACCATTTTTCCTTTTTACCTACCCCTGTTCCGGTGCACGGTTTTTGAGTTATTAATTTTTGAAGCATTTTCCACAAATTAGTCGGTTTTCCATGTGAACGCATTTTTCTTATTTTGGAACCGTGATCTGACGTCATAGCCCTGCCAACCACTCTTCCCCTGACATTTTTCCTTTTTACTCTGAGTCATTCCGATACATGCTTTGTCCATTATTAATTTTTCGGTTTTTTACGATTTTTTTCGTGCGTCTTTTTGACATTTTTGCATGTGAACCTGCCCTGTTTGCATCGGAATTCCAATTTGATTTGACTGTCGTGTCCCTCGTGTCTTCCCCCACCTTTTTCCTTTTTTCTCCCCCCTCTTTCGACTCCCGGATTTTTACTTATTAATTTTTCAATGATTTTTTTGGTGTATTTTTGGAGTTTCTTGCATGTGAACCCCTCCTACTTCCACCGGAACTGCGGTTTAACATGACATCATTGTGCCACTCCTTCCTGCGGACATCTTTCCTTCTTACTGCATGTCATTCCGGCGAACGGTTTGTCCGATATTAATTTTCGATCCCATTTTCGGGTCTGTTTTTTGGGTTTTTTCCACATGAACGCGTCTTATCTCAGTCGGAATTATGTTTTGATGTGATAGGATTCTCACGCACATTTTTCTGCACATTTTTCCTTTTTCCTGCACCTCGTTCCGATGGACGGATCTCTCGATATTAATTTTTAATTGTGTTTTTTGGTTCTTTTTTTTGTTTTTTGCATGTGACCGCCCTTTACCCCTCCCGGAACCTCTGTCGTATATTTTCCCTGTCTTCCGCCTACCGTCCTGCCCACTTTTTGTTTTTACGTCCTTTCATTTTGACGTTCAGATTGGGAGTTATTCATTTTTCTTTATTTTTATGAGTTTTTACGCGCTCCGTCCCACGCGTGAACGTGCCCCGATCGTGTCCGCGTGCTCCGTCCCTGCATCCAAGCGCCCTTTCCCTCCCGTCACCGCAAATTTTTTTACCCCTGCCCTGCGCACGCGCGCGGGACAGGGGCGTCTCACCTCTCCTTTTTTTATTGAGGATCGAGTATTTTCTCCTTCTCCGCCTTGTCCTTCTCCATCCATTCATGTACCCTCTACATTTCCTATTTATCAGTTAACACCCTTTCTTAGTGATTCCCTCCAAATTTCTGCCACTCCTTCTTTAACCTTTTCTTCCTTTTATGATTTTGCCTATCCCTCACTTCATCCACTTTTCCTTATTCCATTACCCTCTCCTAACACTTCTATATCTCAACCACCTCAGTTGGTTAGTGACTGTGACAGGTTTGATAATCAGATTTCCAGAAGAAGGGGATGGAGTTCGGATGATTCCCTTACAGGATCTCAGATTAATTGGCCCGTAATTCCAGGAGAATGGACAGCTTCCAGTCAAGCTTATCAGAACTATGTTCATTTTGCTCAACAGTATTCACAGTCTTCCGATCCTTCAGTGAGATTAACTACTCACTTTGCTTGGTACCTGGTGTATATGCATACGCACTCTCATAATGATTCCAAGCCTATTCCAAAGTTGTGCATGAATGTCAATGTGAGCATTGATTCCCAGCAGCTGGATATATTGTATTTTCATGCCCTTTGTTTGCCTAGCACATACCTGGTCCTCTTGGAAAGGATGTGATGTCTTCAATTTTTTCAAAATCCTCCCAAAACCTTTGTAGATGAATCCTTGTCTATGGATCGTTTCTGACAACATCAATCTTTCAAGAGGGATCGTCTTCATTAATACCTTTCCAATGTATGGTGGATGCTTTTTAATAAAAATCTCTCTTTTTGGAGGAGTCGTTCAGATGGTTGTGTTGTATTAGTGTTTGTGTTGTGAGTTCATTTATGTAAAACGAACGTGATGGTTTCCTATTGGATTGGATTTCGTGCGAGCTACATTTTGGAGAATTGTGGTGATGGGGTCGTGGTTGGAGAGTTGAAGCTGATGCTGATGAAGAAGAAGAAAACTCTTATATCCTTTACAAATTTGTTGTGATTTTCAGTTTGATAAGAAGTGTTAATTTATAAAGGGTTTTCCTTTCTTTGTATTTTTATATCAGATACAGGTTACCAGTTGGGGTCGTGGTGGATGGATTCTTTTTGAAAAGATATTGAAGATCAAAGTTACCATTTTAAATGCACTTGCATTCCCTTTTTCTTGGGTCGCGAGGACGCTTCCTTATTAAGTGTGGGGATATGTTGAGTGTTGAAATGACTTGTTTTTTTGGCTGATTTTTGTTGTTTTTGAGAGCTGAATGGTTGATTTTATGAGATGATTGATTGGTTTGAAAGTGGTTTGAGAGTGTTTTGGATGATATTGATTGTGTTTTGGAAGTTCATGATATTTATTAGTGGTTCTGTGATGTTCTGATAGGTTCTGATTGGTTCTGTATACCTTCTGTTTTGTTCTGTTTTGGTCTGTTTTGTTCTGATTGCCTTCGGTAAGGAGGGATGGAATATTGATTGATGAAGATTGAGATCTTGAGAAAGCTTATTGAATGGTTTGTGAGAGTTTGGAATGGTTTGAGTATGAGTTATGTGGTTTTGATGACTTCTATAACCTTCTGTAGGTCTTCTGTAGAGCCTCTGTTTCTGTTCTATTCTGTTCTGTACTGTAGCTCTTCTGGTACTCTTCAGTGACTGTTCTGTATGCTTCTGTATGTGTTCTGATGGATGAGAGTGTAGCTTGGGAAAGTTTTTTAGCCTTGGAAAGAGCTGAATACAAGTGCAAAAGAGCTGAAAGAAGTGAAAGAAGTAGCTGTTGAAGACTCAAGTGAAGACTAGAGTGAAGTGACAGTAGTGAGCTATGAAAAGACACTGTAGTGGCTCTGGTGACTCTTCATATCAGACATACCTCTTGGGAGGGATATCCACGATCTAAGAAGGATTATTGAGAGTGATTTTTGAGAGATTGTAGTGAGGATATGATGTATTATTGATGGAGAGAGAGTGTGTGTGTCAGAGATAGCCAATTCTACTGAAACAGAGTGATTATATATGAGAAATTGAGAGAGAAGACTATGAAGATATTGAAGATGAATACTATGTGATGTATTTCCATTCAAAGATGGTGTATTCCTTTGCTTTCTTTGTTCTATTGATGGATTTTGTGAAGATATTGAAGAATATGGTTGATTCTATCAAATCCGTGGGAGATCTACATGATGATGTATGAAGCTTTGTTGTGCCTGGTGTTCTTTTCTTCATTGTGATCATATGAAACATAATAAACAATCTTGTTGATGTTACAAGATAGATTTTCTTGCAAGATAATTTCCCTTTCCTTGGTGTTCCTCTTGGGGCTCCATGTTTTTTGTGTGCAGCCGGGGAAACTTGCCATCAACAAGCACCAGAAGAGGCTGAAAATGAAGGAAATGGCATTGCCAAGAAGAGAAGAATTCAATGGATGCTTGTAAAGTTCCTTCTTCCACTGAAGAGTTGGAATTTCTCATAATCAGATCCACTTTCCACAAAAACTTCATCCCACAATGGCGGAAACACATCACCATCATGATGCATGCTCTATGTGGTGGACAGTTTCCTCTTCTTGTTGAAGTGGCAGAAACTTGCATTTTGGTGGCAAACTGTTTGGGGACAAACTGAAGAGCAAAAACAGAGAGAATGTCCATCCATGGAAGATTTGGCATTCATTGAGAAGTTTCCAGACAACATCAAGTGGGAGATTGTGAAGAAGCTTCAGGAGTCTTGGTCTGTAGAGGTTCACAAGGATAAGAAGGAAAAGAGTTGGAATTTGTTCGTGGATGCTCAACAGCAAGATACATGGGATGCTTGGTGTACTGATAATCTTCTGTTTGTTCAATTAGCAACCCACTGGAAGTTGGTAGACAGAGTGTTTTTCACAACATACACTATTGAAACCATCAGAAGCTGGCACCACCATGCTCAGACGTATGCATTTTGACACCTTCAGAACCGAATACCTTCCTCTGTGTAGTGGAATGAAAGCAAAATTCAGGGATGTTGAAAAGAAAGAAGTAGAAGAAATGTTGGCAAGAGAGTCCTCCAGAGACTGAAGCCTTCTGTTAACCCTCTGTGGAGCACTAACAACATAGTGGAGCCAACCCCCTGATGAATGACGCAATAAAGAGGCAAGCGTTAGAACGAGTCCAGAGGTATGTGAGAAGAGAGAAAGCAAAAATCAAGGTTGAGAACGAGCTCGCAGCAGAAGCCGCTTTTGACGCCCTTGCGGAACTCTTTACAAAAGTCCCAATGGCACATCAAGCCCTTCCTCCTCCTGCTGGAGGTCCACTTCCAAGCCAGATCCGTCCTGGAAATATTGATGACAGGCCAGCGAATGTAGTCCCATTGCCAGTTTTTAAGGGAGAGTACAATGAAGACCTCGATCTTCATGTAGCAGAGTTTATGGTAGCATGTGTGGCTAACAATGCCAGAACCCCTGAGCGTTGGTTGGCAATATTCCCTGCCACTTTCAAGGGCGCGGCGTTTCAATGGTATGAGAGACAAGCAGCAGGAACTTTTGGCACATGGGACGACCTGAAGTTGGCCTTCCTCACTAAATTCAGGCGTGAAGGTTTTGAAGAGCAGATGCGAGAGGAATTTATGAACCTAAGTCAGTCCTCTGGAGAAAGAGTAGAAGCTTATGTCTCACGAATGGAATCCATCCTGAAGAGATAGACTAACCATAATCTAGATGATGGCATTCAGAAGGGAGTTTTTCTCAAAGGATTACAACCAGAAGTCCGTAAGTTTGTGGAGCTGCAAAGACCAGCCACCCTCCAAGCTGCAACAACAGAAGGTGCAAGACTATACGATGTGTTGAGATATCGAGCTCCACTCGTGATACGCCAGGGTGACCGTTGTGTATTTATGTCACCGACTTGTCAGTTGCAGACGTGGTTGGTACACCGCCCATGAATAATAGCTACATGATAGCTATCCTTATCTACTCTAGTTCGTGGCTCAGTTAGTATGCCACCTTACTTAGTTGAGTTTGGTTTGAGACCCATATATAGGGTTCTTCTATTTCTTTGTACTTGAGTTCTTTTGGCTTCCACAACTAAGAAGAGGAAAACCATTTTCAGCCTCCACCCTTGTGTGTATTCCCCCATTGTGTAAGCAAGAAAGCTACAAGTGAGACTCCTTCCTTCTCTCCCACAATCTTGACATGGTATCAGAGCCTTGTTCGTGGTAAGGAGCTCAAGAAAGCAAGCCAAGCTCGCGGTGTTCTGGTAAGAGGAGCAGTGTTGCTTTCATTTTCTGTTTTGGGAGCAGATCTCTGTAGGTAGCACAGCCGGAAAGTGTAGGAGTGCATTATCTCAGGTTGAGACGCCCTTCGCGGTGAAGCAAGAGGGCAGTATATGCTGCAGGTAAGGGCTTTAGCCCTGGGCGACCTTGTTTTTTTTATTTGAGGCCATTTCGGGACCTGTTTTGGAGGCAAAAGTTTTCTACACACACTCAGGAAAAGGCCCAGTTTTATGCTGTGCAGCCACTGTTCTACAGGTCGGTGAAAAGTTACTGTAGAAATTGCATCGTATGCTTGTGCACAGAGACATTGGGAGTTACAGAATCATCCCTGTTGCCTGTTGATGCAAAATCGTCATTAGGAAGTGACTGTGTGGTCAAATACCACTTTCGCCAGTTTTGCAGATTTTCCCTTGTGAGGGTGAAGCTATGTTTTTTGCAGTGATAGAATTTTTTGCAGTCTTCTGTAATGGCATCTGATTCTCTTTCACAGATTGTCACTGAAAAGCTTGACAAGAACAACTTCCAAGCATGGAAGTTTAGAATGACGAATTTCCTTATGGGAAAAGAATATTGAGAATTTGTTGCAGGAAATGAAGAAGAACCAGTTCTTCCTGATGTTCCCAATCAACAGCAAATGCATACATTTAAAGCATGGCATGAGAGAGCCAGGAAAGTTATGTATTGGCTGTCTATCAGCATTTCAGACTCTATGATTGTGCATATTCAAGATGCAAGTACGCCAAAGGAGGCATGGGATACTTTGTCAAAAATGTATAGCATAAATACGCAAGCCAGGAAAATGCAGCTCAAGCAAGAGTTACACAATGTGCAAAGAGAAATTATGAGCATCAATGACTACCACATGAAGGTGAAGAAGATTGCAGATGCACTTGCTTCCATTGGGTCGCCAGTGGAAGATGATGATTTAGTTTCTGTGACCTTGAATGGTCTAGGAAAGGATTATGCACAGTTTTGGACATCCATTTCAGTTCGTGAAAGATTTCCTGATTTTGAGGAGTTGATTGCTCTTCTAATTTCTGAGGAGCAGAGAAATGGTGGTGCATCTTCTTCAGGAGGAACTTCAAAAGAAGCTGTCTTCTACTCAAATGCTGGAAGAGGTAGAGGCAGAGGTAGAGGAGGCCGATTTGGAGGCCGTGGCAGAAATCAGAATATGCAGCAAACTCAAGAAAACCAGTCCTATGGAGGAGGACGTGGTAACTCTAGAGGCAGGGGGAGCCAAAGAGGTCGTGGTGGATGGCAAAGAGGCCAAAATGCAAACAGTAATGTTGAATGCTACTACTATGGTAAAATGGGTCATATGGCTAAAGACTGCTATAAAAAGCAGAATGACATCATGAATGGAAAACTGCAACAAGGGAATTATGCATCTTCTAGTAGACGCATGAATGGAAAACTGCAACAAGAGAATTATGCATCTTCTAGTAGACAGGGTGATGACAGAAATGAGCATTTGTTTATGGTGCAACACATGAACAATTCTGTGACAAGTGCAGAAGAAAGCAATGATGTATGGTATGTTGACTCAGGTGCATCAAACCACATGACAGGTCATGCAGAATGGATGGAGGATGCAAGGAAAATGGAAAAACCAGGATTTGTGGAGACTGGTGATGATACTGCACATCCTATTGTGCAGATTGGAAAAATTCATTTGTCTATGCAGCATGGGAAAAAGAAATACCTGTCCGATGTATTTTATGTCCCGAATATCACCAAGAATCTGGTTTCTATTGGTCAAATGGTTGAGCAGGGCTTGCAGGTCAGATTTAATCCTCATGGATGCTTTGTTGAGGATATGAAAAATAAAGGTCGCTTGATAGCAAAAGGAAAGAAGAAGGGCAGAATGTTTACATTGGATGCAGACATGTCTGAATTGAGTGCAGCAATGTTTGCACATGGGACCAGTGTAGTTGTAGATATTGATATCTAGCATAAACGCATTGGTCATGTTAATGTACAGCGACTTAAATCAATGCAGGCCCAAAATATTGTTGCAGGTTTGCCGAAATTCAAGGTTGTAGAAATGCATAAGGTATGTGAAGCCTGTCAGTTTGGAAAACAGGCAAGGAAACCATTTCCTAGACATGTTCAAGAGAGTAAGAAGCCATTGGAATTAATCCACTCTGATGTGTGGACTACTAAAGCTGCATCTCTTGGAGGCTGTCATTATTTTGTCAGTTTTATTGATGACTATAGCAGAAAAGTTTGGGTGTATTTTATGAAAAAGAAAAGTGACTGTGAGGATTACATCAATGGGTTTCAGAAAAAGGATGCCCTCCTATATCTATCAACAGAGCGTGAGACAGAGGGTGGGCTGAGTATGACTGGAGTGTCTTCATTCAATTACAGAGAGGTGAGATTGAGGGACGTTACGACACTTGGAGTCAGGTATGTTCCCGTTTCCCTATGCACCCATGGGATGGGTCTCTATTGTCATCACAGGACACGTCACCCTGTTCTGTATACTGCACTATAAGGCTCCCTTGCCTTCCTTTTTGCACTTATGCCAGACGGGTTGGACGCACTAATGCACCATCAACTGTACACCCTGGCATACTCCCTCTACCCCATTCCCTTGTCGATTCCTAAACCGGGTAGGAGACATGGGTTTTAATCATTTTTCCTCGAGAGATATTAGTGATGGGGTGAGTGATTGTTCTTTCATTCCATTTGAGTGACTGTGAGTTGAGTGCAATATCCCTCATCATCGACGAATTTCATGTGATTCCTTCCATCAGCTACCTCCCTAGGTACTGCTGCGTGGTCCCTGCCATGATGGACGTGTACCGAGAAGATGCCTTGGTACCTCCAGCAGCCGATAATAATACAGGACGTGCCATCGACAATCAACTGTGATTCTTGACAAAATGGGCCAAGTTTTTCGAACCCTACAACTTGGGTTTCTTAGTGACATTCATGTTTTAAGTGTGGGGAAGTTAGTGGATGGTTTGTGGCGGGGTCCTAGGTCCCTGTTGTTCGGTTAACCCTATCCATTAAGGTCTTAAGTGTGGGGACGCGTCCCTGCGCGTCTACATTGCATACCCTTCTGCTTATGCCTCAACCTGCTCATGCATCTATGCCATGACTTGCTGTTACCCTGATGGGGTCCCTTCCCACCCGACCGTTCATTTTCCACCCACCCTTGGGGCTATTTCCTTGCAGTTTTCCTTCATTCCCTGCTTTTGAGGTCCTGCCATGTGAATGCACCCTGTGTTCACTGAAGTCCAAATCCAACCTTATAGCCCTATTCCTCTCTTTGAACTGACCATTTTTCCTTTTTACCTACCCCTATTCCGGTGCACGGTTTTTGAGTTATTAATTTTTGAAGCATTTTCCACAAATTAGTCGGTTTTCCATGTGAACGCGTTTTTCTTATTTCGGAACCGTGATCTGACGTCATAGCCCTACCAACCACTTTTCCCCTGACATTTTTCCTTTTCACTCTGAGTCATTCCGATACATGGTTTGTCCATTATTAATTTTTCGGTTTTTTACGATTTTTTTCGTGCGTCTTTTTGACATTTTTGCATGTGAACCTGCCCTGTTTGCATCAGAATTCCAATTTGATTTGACTGCCGTGTCCCCCGTGTCTTCCCCCACCTTTTTCCTTTTTTCTCCCCCCTCTTTCGACTTCCGGATTTTTACTTATTAATTTTTCAATGAATTTTTGGGTGTATTTTTGGAGTTTCTCGCATGTGAACCCCTCCTACTTCCATCGGAACTGCGGTTTAATGTGACATCATTGTGCCACTCCTTCCTACGGACATCTTTCCTTCTTACTGCATGTCATTCCGGCGATCGGTTTGTCCGATATTAATTTCCGATCCCATTTTCGGGTCTGTTTTTTGGGTTTTGTCCACGTGAACGCGTCTTATCTCAGTCGGAAATATGTTTTGATGTGATAGGATTGTCGGGCACATTTTTCTGCACATTTTTCCTTTTTCCTGCACCTCGTTCCGATGCACGGATCTCTCGATATTAATTTTTAATTGTGTTTTTTGGTTCTTTTTTTGTTTTTTGCACGTGACCGCCCTTTACCCCTCCCGGAACCTCTATCGTATATTTTCCCTGTGTTTCGCCTACCGTCCTGCCCACTTTTTGTTTTTACGTCCTTTCATTTTGACGTTCAGATTGGGAGTTATTCATTTTTCTTTATTTTTATGAGTTTTTACGCGCTCCGTCCCACGCGTGAACGCGCCCCGATCGTGTCCGCGTGCTCCGTCCCTGCATCCAAGCGCCCTTTCCCTCCCGTCACCGCAAATTTTTTTACCCCTGCCCTGCGCACGCGCGCGGGACAGGGGCGTCTCACCTCTCCTTTTTTTATTGAGGATCGAGTATTTTCTCCTTCTCCGCCTTGTCCTTCTCCATCCATTCATGTACCCTCTACATTTCCTATTTATTAGTTAACACCCTTCCTTAGTGATTCCCTCCAAATTTCTGCCACTCCTTCTTTAACCTTTTCTTCCTTTTATGATTTTGCCTATCCCTCACTTCATCCACTTTTCCTTATTCCATTACCCTCTCCTAACACTTCTATATCTCAACCACCTCAGTTGGTTAGTGACTGTGACGGGTTTGATAATCAGATTTCCAGAAGAAGGGGATGGAGTTCGGATGATTCCCTTACAGAACCTCAGATTAATTGGCCCGTAATTCCAGGAGAATGGACAGCTTCCAGTCAAGCTTATCAGAACTGTGTTCATTTTGCTCAACAGTATTCACAGTCTGCGGATCCTTCAGTGAGATTAACTGCTCACTTTGCTTGGTACCTGGTGTATATGCATACGCACTCTCATAATGATTCCAAGCCTATTCCAAAGTTGTGCATGAATGTCAATGTGAGCATTGATTCCCAGCAGCTGGATATATTGTATTTTCATGCCCTTTGTTTGCCTAGCACATACCTGGTCCTCTTGGAAAGGATGTGATGTCTTCAATTTTTTCAAAATCCTCCCAAAACCTTTGTAGATGAATCCTTGTCTATGGATCGTTTCCGACAACATCAATCTTTCAAGAGGGATCGTCTTCATTGATACCTTTCCAATGTATGGTGGATGCTTTTTAATGAAAATCTCTCTTTTTGGAGGAGTCGTTCAGATGGTTGTGTTGTATTAGTGTTTGTGTTGTGAGTTCATTTATGTAAAACGAACGTGATGGTTTCCTATTGGATTGGATTTCGTGCGAGCTACATTTTGGAGAATTGTGGTGATGGGGTCGTGGTTGGAGAGTTGAAGCTGATGCTGATGAAGAAGAAGAAAACTCTTATATCCTTTACAAATTTGTTGTGATTTTCAGTTTGATAAAAAGTGTTAATGTATAAAGGGTTTTCCTTTCTTTGTATTTTTATATCAGATACAGGTTATAAGTTGTTGAGATGACAAGCTCAACACATGTGGACATTGATGATGGACCGCCTGGTTAGATGGGTCCACATGTCTACACTTAGCACATCGGTGGTCATTATGACTCTCACATGGCCACTGACTCATTACTTATTATATTCAGATTGTTACACCTATTTACAGTTGGCATAGTTATAGCGCCAGTCGACTAGTGTAGTCGGTTATGCATTGTTTGACTTAGTAGGCCACTTTCCTTTTATCTTGTATCTTATCTATACTTTGTGTACATTGTAAAGTGTATGGAAGAAGAAGTAGAAATCAGCAAGAAAACGTTTTGGCCTCCATCTCTCTTCTTGTCTTTTGAGTAAGCTTCTCCTTGTGCATTCTGTGTGTGTTCGGCGCAGCATCTTGGGCAATCCCCTCCACCACGCGATTCTTGACATGGTATCAGAGCCGCACCACTGAGAGAGGCTGGTTTCGAAGGTTGAAGCAAAGGGGAAGAAGCAAGGTTCGAGCAAGCAAGCCACGGATAAGAAGCTCTCCCATCCTTCCACTCTTTCTCTTGGATAGTGCCTGTGGAGGCACCGGAAGCAGGACAGAGCAAAAATCTCAGATTGCAGTGAGATTTGGTGTGCGTGAAGAGCACTGTATATTCTGCAGGAAAGCCCTTTAGGACTTATCCGTAGTTATTTTGGGCATTTGAGGCCGTTTCAGGGCCCGTTTTAGAGCCGCAAGTTGCGGACAGCAGTTTCAGGGTACGCTGTGACTTCAACTGTATCGACCGACAGTGGGTGCGCAGGTTACAGATTTCAGATCTGTAAGATTAAAGGTGTTTACCAGTGAGTAAACACGAGGTTTATCTGCAAACAGGTTGCAGATTGCATGTATTGTTGAGCAGACAGTGAAAAAGGCTGTCTAGTGTATTGATGTGCACTACAGGTCGAGGATTGCAGAAGATTTGCTTGTTGTTTGGTATTATTCTTGTGATAATGGCAGAGAACAGTGGAAGCCCCATCATTGAGAAGCTTGACAAGAACAACTACCCTTCATGGAAGTTCCGTGTCACGAACTTTCTTATTGGAAAAGGCCTCTACGAGTTCGTTTCAGGTGAAGAAAAGGAGCCGGAGGTGAGTGATCCTCCAACTGCAGAAGAGATAAAGGCACGAAAGGAATGGAATGCAAAAGACAAGAAGGTCATGTATTGGTTGTCTGCAGTAATTGACAATAATATGTTGGGACACATTAGAAATGCAGAGAATGCATATGCAGCTTGGACCATACTTGAAAGTATGTTTTCTGTAAATACAAAGGCACGAAAGATTCAACTCAAGCAAGAGTTGAATACATTGAAGAAAGGGAAGATGTCTATCAATGAGTATGCATTGAAGGTAAGGAGCATTGCAGATGCATTGGCAGCGATTGATGCAATGCCCGATGATGATGATTTGGTGTCATCTACCTTGGGTGGACTTAACAATGAAAAGGCTTGGAAGTCTTTTGTAACTTCCGTATATGTCAGAAAGCCATTTCTAGATTTTGATGAGTTGGTCTCTCTAATGATCACTGAAGAAATCAACATGCAGAGTGAGACATCTGAAAGAAGTGGTGAACAGGTCCAGGCTTTCTACTCCAGTTCAGGAAGGGGACGTGGTAGGTTCTCTTCAAGAGGCCGTGGTACAGGACGTGGTAGTGATAACCAGCAAAATAGATTGAATCAGCAATTTGGCGATATGCAGGTTTCAGGAGGTCGTGGTAACTTTAGAGGCAGGGGGAGCTTTAGAGGAAGAGGTGGATGGCAGAACAGAGGTTCTAACAACTCTGGTATCGTGTGCCACTACTGTGGCAAAATAGGTCATATTGCAGCCCAATGTTATGCCAAGAAAGATGATATTCGGAGTGGTAAGTTGCAGCAAGGAAACTATGCATCGTCTTCACGACAGAATGAAGACAAAAATGAACGTTTGTTTGTTATGCAGCATATGCTGAATGCTGTTACAGGAAAGGGAACACATGAAGATGTTTGGTATGTCGATTCAGGTGCATCCAATCATATGACCAGCCATGCAGAATGGTTTGGAGAGATGCAGGATTTGCAGAATGCAGGTTATGTGCAGACGGGTGATGACTCATGCCACCCAATTTCACACATTGGAAAAGTTCCCTTGTCCTTGCATGATGGTAAGACAAAGAGTCTTTCAGATGTATTACATGTGCCATCTATTACCAAGAATTTGGTGTCAATCGGTCAAATGGTAGAGCAAGGGCTGCAAGTCAGATTTAATGCAAAGGGCTGCTTTGTAGAAGATTTCAATGACAAGTGCAGGTTGGTAGCAAAGGGAAGTAGAGTTGGACGTATGTTCACTCTAGATGTTGGAATTCCTACTATGAATGCTGCTATGTATGCCAAAGGAAAAGGTGTTGTTGCAGACATTGAAATTTGGCACAAACGCATTGGACATGCAAATGTACAAAGGCTGAAACTAATGCAATCCAAAGGATTGGTTACAGGTTTGCCTACATTTAGAGTTGCAGAATTTCAAAAGGTATGTGAAGCATGTCAGTTTGGTAAGCAGTCAAGGCAACCTTTTTCACATGATAGAGATGTAAGCAGAAATATTCTTGATGTTGTACATACAGACATTTGGGGGTCTACACAAAATGTATCTCTTGGAGGTAGTTCATACTTTGTCACATTCATTGATGATTGTTCTAGAAAGCTGTGGGTATATTTTATGAAGGAAAAGAGTGAAGCGTTTGAGCACTTTAGAACTTTCAAGGCTACAGTTGAAAGAGAAACAGGCTTGAAAGTAAAGTGCCTGAGGTCAGATGGAGGGGGAGAGTACCTCTCAAATGAGTTCAGTGATTTTCTGAAGTCTCATGGGATAAAGAGACAGTTCACATGTAGGTATACCCCACAGCAAAATGGGGTTGCAGAAAGGAAAAACAGGCATATTGCAGAAGTTGCACGCGCCTTGATGGCTGAAAAGAATATGCCTAAGCATTTTTGGTCTGAGGCTGTTCATACTGCTGTTTATATTATGAACAAAACTCCCACAGCTGCAGTTCATGGTATGACCCCCGAAGAATGTTTTACAGGTAAGAAGCCTGATGTTTCACACTTGAAAGTATTTGGCTGCATTGCGTATGTTCATGTGCCAGATGAGTTGCGGAAGAAACTGGATCCAAAGGCTGAAAAGTGTGTCTTTATTGGATACTCTTTAGAGCAGAAAGGGTATCGTTGTTACAACCCTAACACATGTAAGTTCAGAGTGAGCAGGGATGTCATCTTTGATGAAATGAGCAGCTGGTATGCATCTAGTGGTGATGCATTGGATGTTGATGATGATCATGACACTCATGTGCAGGCTGAAAAGCAAGAATCACGAACTCTTAGTGGACCAGAGACATCATCTAGTAGTCCTTGGTCTGGGAGACTAAGGAGTACCTCTACATCTTCAGGTGCATCTAGTAGCACTACAGGTAAAGACAAAGGAAAGAATAAAGTGTCAGAAGGCATTGATGCAGTACTTGATGGAGACTCCAGTGGCTCAGAAAGCTTAGATGATGAGCTTGGCATTCCTTCAGTGAGAACTCCAAGTGTGCAAAGAGCACGGGCTGATGCAAAGACTCCATTGAGTGATCCAGTGGTACGCAGGTCTAGTAGGGTGAGATACCCTGTTAAAAGATTTGGTTTTGAAGGTTATGCAGCTCACCATTATGCTTATATGGTGAAACTAGTTGAGGATGTTGAGCCTACATGTTTTGAGGAGGCTGTTGGTCATGCTCATTGGGATGCAGCAATGGATGAGGAGATGGCTGCATTAGAGGCTAATAAGACTTGGGATCTAGTATCATTGCCGAAGGGAAAGAAAGCTATTGGATGTAAGTGGGTTTATAAGATTAAGCACAATGCAGATGGTTCTATTAGCAAGTACAAAGCTAGGCTGGTTGCAAAAGGCTATGCCCAGACATATGGCATAGATTATGATGAAACCTTCAGTCCAGTTGCTAGGATGGCAACTGTCAGATGTGTGATTTCTTTGGCAGCAGCCAAAGGTTGGAGGTTGCAGCAAATGGATGTAAAGAATGCCTTCTTGCATGGTGATTTGCAGGAAGAAGTGTATATGGATCAGCCAGCAGGTTATGAAGATTTAGAGCATCCCACGTATGTGTGCAGATTGAAGAAGGCACTCTATGGGCTCAAGCAAGCACCTAGAGCATGGTCTGACAAGATTAGAGAGTATCTTGTCAATATTGGTTTTTATGTTTCTGATGCTGATCACTCACTTTATGTGAGAAAAGGAGATGCAGGTTTGGTCATCATAGTCATCTATGTGGATGACTTGATTATTACAGGTGATAATGATAGTGGGATTGCTGAAGTCAAGGGTTGTTTGAAGATGAAGTTTGAGATGAAGGATCTAGGTGAGCTAAGGTACTTCCTTGGCATTGAGATGGTCAGATGTGATGATGGTATATGGCTGTCCCAAAGACAGTATGGCTTGGATATGTTGTCCAAGTATGGTATGACAGCATGCAAACCACTTTCAGTCCCGTTGGAGCAGAATGTAAAGCTGAGTGCTGATGTTGGGGATGAGATAGAAGACCCTACTATGTTCAGGAGGATAGTGGGGAGTTTGATTTACATGACTATTACAAGGCCAGACTTGAGCTACGTTGTTGGTCTTGTGAGTCAATTTATGCAAGTACCTAGAAAACCACACTTGGATGCAGTGAGACGCATATTGAGATATGTCAAGTCCACATTACATTATGGACTTTTCTATGAGGCAGGTACAGACGTACATGTGATTGGATACACAGATGCAGATTGGGCTGGTAGTATGTCGGATAGAAGATCTACCAGCGGATACATGTTCTCTCTTGGTAGTGCAGCAGTTGCTTGGAGCAGCAAAAAGCAATCTACAGTTGCTTTGTCGAGTACAGAGGCTGAGTATAGAGGTGCTGCTGTTGCAGCATGTGAGGTAGTATGGCTGCAAAAGTTATTGGCTGATTTGGATGTGCAGGTGGAAGGTCCAGTTGTCATTTATTGTGACAACATGAGCAGTATACAGTTAGCTAGGAACCCTGTGTTCCATGCCAGGACAAAACATATTGAGGTACACTACCACTTTGTGAGAGAGAAGGTACTAGCAGGTGAGATTGACTTGGTGTATGTCAGCACACAGGATCAGATAGCTGACATCTTCACGAAGGCATTGGGTACAGAGAAGCTTCAAAAGTTTCGAAGCTTACTTGGAGTTGCAGAGATGCAGTTGAGCTTGAGGGGGAGTGTTGAGATGACAAGCTCAACACATGTGGACATTGATGATGGACCGCCTGGTTAGATGGGTCCACACGTCTACAATTAGCACGTCGGTGGTCATTATGACTCTCACATGGCCACTGACTCATTACTTATTATATTCAGATTGTTACACCTATTTACAGCTGGCATAGTTATAGCGTCAGTCGACTAGTGTAGTCGGTTATGCATTGTTTGACTTAGTAGGCCACTTTCCTTTTATCTTGTATCTTATCTATACTTTGTGTACATTGTAAAGTGTGTGGAAGAAGAAGTGGAAATCAGCAATAAAACGTTTTGGCCTCCATCTCTCTTCTTGTCTTTTGAGTAAGCTTCTCCTTGTGCATTCTGTGTGTGTTCGGCGCAGCATCTTGGGCAATCCCCTCCACCACGCGATTCTTGACATAAGTTGGGGTCGTGGTGGATGGATTCTTTTTGAAAAGATATTGAATTGAGTGTTGAAATGACTTGTTTTTTTGGCTGATTTTTGTTGTTTTTGAGAGCTAAATGGTTGATTTTATGAGATGATTGATTGGTTTGAAAGTGGTTTGAGAGTGTTTTGGATGATATTGATTGTGTTTTGGAAGTTCATGATGTTTATTAGTGGTTCTGTGATGTTCTGATAGGTTCTGATTGGTTCTGTATACCTTCTGTTTTGTTCTGTTTTGGTCTGTTTTGTTCTGATTACCTTCGGTAAGGAGGGATGGAGTATTGATTGATGAAGATTGAGATCTTGAGAAAGCTTATTGAATGGTTTGTGAGAGTTTGGAATGGTTTGAGTATGAGTTATGTGGTTTTGATGACCTTCTATAACCTTCTGTAGGTATTCTGTAGAGCCTCTGTTTCTGTTCTATTCTGTTCTGTACTGTAGCTCTTCTGGTATTGTTCTGTGACTGTTCTGTATGCTTCTGTATGTGTTCTGATGGATGAGAGTGTAGCTTGGGAAAGTTTTTTAGCCTTGGAAAGAGGTGAATACAAGTGCAAAAGAGCTGAAAGAAGTGAAAGAAGTAGCTGTTGAAGACTCAAGTGAAGACTAGAGTGAAGTGATAGTAGTGAGCTATGAAAAGACATTGTAGTGGCTCTGGTGACTCTTCATATCAGACATACCTCTTGGGAGGGGTATCCACGACCTAAGAAGGATTATTGAGAGTGATTTTTGAGAGATTGTAGTGAGGATATGATGTATTATTGATGGAGAGAGTGTGTGTGTGTCAGAGATAGCCAATTCTACTGAAACAGAGTGATTATATATGAGAGATTGAGAGAGAAGACTATGAAGATATTGAAGATGAATACTATGTGATGTATTTCCATTCAAAGATGGTGTATTCCTTTGCTTTCTTTGTTCTATTGATGGATTTTGTGAAGATATTGAAGAATATGGTTGATTCTATCAAATCTGCGGGAGATCTACATGATGCTGTATGAAGATTTGTTGTGCCTGATGTTCTTTTCTTCATTGTGATCATATGAAACATAATAAACAAGCTTGTTGATGTTACAAGATAGATTTTCTTACAAGAGAATTCCCCTTTCCTTGGTGTTCCTCTTGGGGCTCCAACTATATGGGCAGGGTGTTGATGATATCTATCGCCGATGTGTGATGCATGAAGAGGTTCCTTTCATCTTGGAGGAGTGCCATGACTCTGCGTGTGGAGAGCACTTCGCTGGACGGTTGACGGCACAGAAAGCTTTAAGAGCTGGATATTGGTGGCCGTCCATCTTCCAAGATTCTTTTAAGTATGTTAAGAGATGTGATACTTGTCAAAGACATGACAGCAGAGAGAATAGGAAATGCCCACTTATGCCTATTATGGCTATCCTTCCATTTGAGAAGTGGGACATTGGCTTTGTGGGTCCTATCACCCCATCGTCTACTACTCAGAAGAGGTACACTATAGTAGCAATTGATTATTTTACAAAATGGTCAGAAGCGCGGGTGACGAGGCAAGACAATGCAAAAGAGACTGCAAGTTTCCTTTTAGAGCAAATTATGTGCCGTTTCGGTCCACCGAAGGAACTAGTGTCGAACCGTCGAACCCACTTTTTGAATAAAGTGATCAAGAGCCTGACTGAAGCTTGGCAAATCAAGCACAACAAAACGACCCCCTATAATCCGCAAGCCAATGGGCAAGTCGAAAGTACTAATAAGCAACTTGTGGGTATCTTGTCTAAAATAGTGTCTGAGAAGAAACAAGACTAGGACAGCAAGTTGTATGTGGCAGTATGGGCGTACAATACAACGTTCAAGTGAGCTACCGGCCATACTCCATTTAAATTAGTTTATGGGGAAGAGTGTGTGTTACCCCTTGAGATCGAGTTGCCAACCATACAGTTTGCAATTAACCACTCTTTGGGAGACGAGGATTCACTCTTTGAACGTTTCACGACCATAGCCCACCTGGATGAACTGAAATTGCAGAGCTTGTTACACCAGGAAGTAGCTAAACGTCGGATGAAGCAGTTGCACGACCTTAAAGCAAAGAAGTATACCTTTTAAAAAGGGTAATTAGTTCTATACTACGATGCGTGTAGGGAGTTGTTTCCAAGGAAGCTAGAACCTAGAAAAGATGGCCCCTACAAGATTGTCAAGATAGGAAAAAATAGATCTACGGCTCTACTAGATCTACAGGGAGTAGAATTTTAAAATAAGGTTAATCTTAATAAGATTCAACCTTATTATTTATGAGTATGCTAACACAGGAAAATGCATTGCAGGTCCATGTTGGGCATGATTTGAGACCTGCAAAAGAGCTTAAAGCTGGTTGATGGGGCAGTTAATTCCTTATTTGGAGCACCCATGTCTGGAGCAGAGATACCATTAGGGGAAACTTATCTGGTGGAGAAAAGGATACAAAGTGATTGAGCAAGAGGATGGAACCTTTGTGTGGGAGATCAAAGTCTTCTGCCATCACTGCTTACAAATGTTGACAAGTATCCCTATTGAGTTTAATGAAGAAGGTGGGATGGAGCCGTCAGTTCATCCTCTAAACATGCTAAATTTGGACTATCATAATTACGAATAGAGGAGTTCGTGATGGCAGGCTGGGTAAACCCATTGTGGACGTACACATTATATTTTGACAGAGCATCCAGGGGCCCTAATAAAAAAGGGAGTGTTGGAGTAGTAATTCGAGATCCCTGACGTAGAGTTACGATGAAGTTAGCTGCTTATCTCCGGGTAGGATTCACTAACAACATGGCGGAGTATAAAGCCTTGATTATGGGACTGCATATTGCCAAGCAAGGTGGCATTCAGTGGTTATTAGTAAAAGGGGATTCCCAATTGATCTTGAATTAGCTGGATGGGACGTACACAGTGCGGAATCCCATCCTTTATATGTATCATCGAACTGCCATGACCCTACTTGAGGAGTTTGAGAGAGTGTCTTTTCAGCTAATTCCACGTTACTGGAATCGGTTTGTGGATTCACTGGCAAACCTTGCTTATGAAGAATACCTTTTCTTCAACTGTGGTCCTAGTTTAGATATTGCTATCAATAATGAGATAGGACCCGGTCGCTTGTGGGGAATGTTATCAGAGCATGTAATATATGGCATGCGGTGGTTGATATGGGTGATGCAAAGAGTAGCCGAGACCCATCTACCATTGTTATCCTGGACCCATAGGCTGATTAGACAATATGTTATGTGTACGCCTCTTGCTATATATGCAAGAGGGATGGGTCATAATCTTATGCATTTAGTTTAGGGGTGCGAGCCCTATTTTTCCTCCTTGGACAGGAGCATATTATTGTATATCTGTACTATTTCGGGGAGGGATGTGTAGGTGCTATTCTGTTTGATCTCGTTAGGCCAAGAGGGCTAGTCTTGCGAGGTTTTAAATATTTTATTTTGTTAGGCCAAGAGGGCCGATCAATTTTTGAAGTGAAATGCTTTATTACATTAGGCCAAGAGGGCCAGTCGTCTGTTTAGTACACGTGCGGTTAATAGTTTCTTGTTTTAGTCCTATGCTAGACAGGTTCAAAGAAGAGCTTGGGAGGAGCCTTTGTTGCACGGAGACTTCTCGTGGCCCTATCCAGGTGATATCTCTCCTTGACAAGTAATGGTTTTTATGCTATATGTGTCTATGTACTTGTAGGGGATTTTCTTTTCTTGTTGGGGACCGGCATCCAAGGCATGAAGTCCCAGGTTTAGGCTAGGTATGTCTGGGGGAGATCTAAGTAGTTGTTGCCTCCTATAACGACATTGCCAGGCATCGAAAGACATGTTTCAGGAAGTAGTCCTAGTGACCCTATTCTACTAGCTTGTTAGGTAGCCGTTCTAGGAGTTCTTGCTTGGTTGTGAGGCAGTTAGAGAAGCCTACCAGAGGAAAAATGATGATGATATCTCAAAAGAAAATAAATATATACAGAGGTGTGTAAAAAGGAATTCTAACCCCTATAAAAATAGAAAAGAAAAGAAAGGAAAATTTATAAGCAGTTGCTCATCGCCTTGCGAAGGCCTGGTAGATTCCTAGGGACGAGTCAGACTCAGGGCCGATACCTTGTCTTCCTAGGGGTGGCGTCTCGCTGGAAAAGAAGAAAGTAAGGAAAGTTGGAGCGAAAATAAAAGTGAGCGTCAGGAAAGGATTAAGTGTCGCCTCGCGAGGGCTTGGTAGGTTCTTGGGTACCAAGACAGGACCTAAGGCCGATGCCCTATTCTCCTTGGGTCACTACGCTTAGCTCCCTCCTTTTTACACGCCCGAGTATGGAAACATAAAAACCTAAAAGAAGAAATGTGCTAAAAGAAAATACTTCTTGATCAGGCTATAGGAGTCCTCGCCTAGTAGGAGCTCCTGGTAGTGCTGTCCTTAGTTTGGTAGGTAGTTCAGACCACCACTTAGGGCGACCTCTTTGATAGTTCTTTTTAGTTTGGCCGTGTTGGAGCAGTCGGTTAGTGACTAGCTTCGGACCTTCTATCAGATTATGCTAGGCCTACTCCTTGTGCATTTCATGCCTTGGTTTTGTCAGGGGGTAGGGTGCACATTGTGCTGTGTTTTAATATGTGTCTATTTTGTATCAACTTGATGCTTCCTTTGGTTGTTTTGTGTAGATCTGTTGTGGGATTCGACGGGCTGAGTCGCCCTATCCCGTGGTCGCCAATGAGAGCAGATTTTTGAGCCTAGGATGTGCCTAACATTTGCCAAAAAATCCGAAATTTAGGGGAAAAATATTCGACATCGAAGGCGGCCGCTGCAACTAGGACGATTTTAAGCACCAAGTGAAAGACACCTTTTAAAAGGTGCCCGAGCAACATTTGTGGATGTCCTCGCGTGCCTCCCATGTATGTGATTATCGTGGCATTTATTACCAATGTGTATGGGTTCTCCCTCTGTGGAGTTTATAAAAAAGGAAGCGTTGGACTACAAAACTATAAACGCATAGATTAGGCTTTAGGACAGTTCGTCCTTTAGTAGTAGATGGACGCTCCTGGCCCACGAGGTCGTGTGGGTGTGGTTGTCTGTTATGACCATGCGGTCCGGCTAGTGCCATAGCCAGTGCCGGCCCATTTTAGGTCCCATCAATGTACGCATGTTATACATGCTCCAAAATTTCATAGACATACACTAGTACATGTAGCAGTCCAAATATGACCATATGGGCACAAATCAGTGCATAACTAGCAAGTACAAGTGTCAAAACTCATGTTCATAGATTGCAGTCAACAAATAATCAGCAAAACAATGTTTATCCAGCTCCAAAATGTCTTCAAATCACTTCATACATTTTCTTCAGTGTGTCGAGGTCAATATGACCATACATACAACCATAGACACTCTGTTTTCAAGAAGCAATGTCATGGAATGCATTCCCTACTTGTAACTAGCCAAGACACTTTAAATGAATTTGTTTTTAGCTCCAAACTTCAATTTTCAATAGCATTCAATGCTTGTCCTAATGCTCCAAATCTTCCCAGACATATCCCAAGCCAAATCTTCCCAGACATTCAATGCTTGTCCTAATGCTCCAAATCTTCCCAGACATATCCCAAGCCATACATTTGATAGGTATCAATCAATGTCATGTAGTACTTCAGGCAAGGACCATGCTTGCTGCTCACAGACTTGTGATAGTTTTCAGCTTGTAAAAGAATTTCCAAATCTGCGTATTTTGACCTCCAAACTTCAGTTCCAAGACTCAAGAGTCAATTAAATGTCATTCAGAGTGCATATCTGCTTCAATGAGCATTCATGTGTATGTTAGAGAGCTTCAACCTCTAACCAAAGCCACGTATGTGTTGTATGCTATCTATGTATAACAATTCAAGTCTTTTCCTAGATCTATATACCTATTTTTCATTTTATATCTCTTCCCCCAAATCAACCATTGGCATGTCAAGCCTTCAAAGTACCATCTAATGTATGCATACAAGCATTAGATCACACCATAATAAGCTTATGTGATGGATTGTAGTCAATAGAGGTAGCCTGAACAATAGGTGCAATCATGCTGATAGGTCGAGAGGTTGTTGCTATTTCTCGTATAGTTACTGATGACAGATGCACCCTTACAAGTGCTCAAGGAAGTCTTAGCAAGCTTCCAAACAAGCTACAGACAATGCCTGAGAAATGGCAAACTCAATGTCTCAATGCATACCTTTCAAGAACCAATGGAAGCCTACCTGTCTTTACAGAATCCTAGATCTTCACTTTCTTCAAGTATTCTTCATTGCCTCCTACTCCATAGAGCCCACCTAGCATGGCTTTGATACCATGTTGAGAGACAAATAGAGACAGAGAGAAGGGTTCGAGCAACAGAGAGGAGTCGTATGCTCTAGTCTTCTCTTCATATTCCATAACCCATATAACTAAAGTGAATACAACACTCTAAGGTCTGTAAGACCATTCACACCAAGTACAAACTAAGTCTAAAGTTACTGGCTTATTTAATGTCCGCATGTGGTATAGCTGGACAAGCTAAGTGTCAGTTACACACAACCTAAAGATAGTAGAGCTGAGCTTGAAGTCTTAACATAGACCATATTGTTGAGCATATCCTTTGGTGACCAGCTTGGCTTTGTACCTCTCTACATTGCCATCTGACTTGCATTTAATCTTATAAACCCATTTGTAGCCAATGGTCTTTTTCCCATCTCGTAGTTGAACAAGATCCCAAGTTGTATTTTCAGCCAAGGCAACCATTTCCTCATCCATGGCTGTGCACCAATTCTTATCCATCATTGCTTCAGCATAAGTGGTAGGTTCCTTAACTTCCATAACCTTCGTCATATAAGCATAATGCTTTGCAGAGTAGCCACTATAAGTCAATCTATCCACTGGATACCTAACCCTTTGCAAGCGTCTGAGGTGTGGTGCACTACTAGATTCCCCTCTCTCATGAGGTGGAATGTACCTGCTTTGCCGAGTACCAGGCATATACATAGTAGGAATACCAAGTTCACTTGTCAAGACTATTAGCCGAGTCATAGCCTGAAGTCATCATGCCAGGTGTATCATTAGAAAATTTTTATTTTCCTTTTTTGCCCATCATGTCATATCTCCCCCTCATTGACATGGTGGTGTCAATGGACGGTGAGCCAAAGCTCTGCAATCTCCCTGTCCATGTAGATATAAGGGATGAGACAATCATAGTACTAGGACTTGGCAATGTAGTACTCTGCTATGAACCACTTGTAGAAGCATGTATAGAAGGCATGTTAGACGATACTACTATAGGTGATGCATACCAAGTAGCCATCTCATCAAATATAACATCCCTACTCACAAGTGTCTCCCAAGTAGAGGGATCAAAACCATCTTTTCACATATGGTAGCTAGGATATAGGAGTCATGGGATACCCTAACTCTAACTACGCAAGGATGTAGTCCACCTCTGGCTATGTGGTCACTTTTGCTGGATGTATTGTTTCATGGATGTCCAAGGTGCAAAAATGCACAGCCCTTTCTACTACTACAGAGGCCGAGTATGTTGCAGCCATTGAGGCTTACAAGGAGGCCATTTGGTTGGGTTGTTTGGTTGCTGACCTTGGTTTTGCAGATACTATCCCTACACTACATTTGAATTCTATGAGTGCTATCCAGTTAGCCAAGAATCTGGTCTTCCATGCAAAGACAAAACACATTGAGGTGAGGTATCACTTCATTTGTGGCATCATTGAGGACAAGTTTGTTGACCTTGTCAATATCTCAACTGACTAGAATCTTGCAGACTTGCTCCCTAATGCTTCTCTCTCCACTAATGAATAATTCTTTTCAACAATACTTAATCTTATACTTGCATAATAGATGACTTTCCTCATCCTCTTGTATCTATGTACATGTTGTACTATCTTTTTTCTTTTTTCTTCTCACTCCTCACTAAGGCATATTCGCCTTTAAGTGGGTGGTTTTTGGGGGTAAAGGCACCTTCGCGCCTAGTTGCTCGTGTATTACTACACTGACAGTACCCACACTTGTACACTATAGGTGGCAAGTACCCATCATTATCACTTCATTCTTTATTATTTTAGTGACAT